>NW_010549129.1:0-16299 GCF_000687285.1 Phaethon lepturus | reverse complement strand
CGCAACCGTAAAAATAATAAATACGTCTTCCTGCCACACTGCATCGAACCACCGTGCTGGCCCTCCTCGGGCCCGGCCCTTCCTCCCTCCGTCCCAGAGAGATCGCTGCTCCTCGGCCTCGGTCACTGCGGGGTCCCGAAGGGCTTGTCATGGAAACAGTCACGCGAAAGGCGAGTGTCCTGGGGTCTGCCACGCCGGGCTGCGGGGGGAAAGCCGTCCCGCTCCCTACTGCAGCAGCTTCGGTACCTCCACCTGCCGGAGAAGACACCCCGTTACTGGGGGGAGCAGCGAGCGGTGCAAGGGGACGCTGGAGCGGCGCGGGGGCCCTACGCAGACCCGCTGTGGTGGAGCTGGGCGCCTCTCGGTTGCGGCCGGGGACGCTCAGCGCTCCGGGGACATCTCTTCCTCCAGCTCGTGGGCAGCCCGGCCAGGGACACAAACCACCTGGGGCGAGTGAGGCGTTTCAAGGCATCGTGCTGGGACCAGTGCTGGAGACGTGGCCTCTCCGGCCACCCTGGGCTACCTCCCACCCCAGGGGTCTGGGCTCACCCGTGACAACGCAGCCGCCAGCCCTACGCAGCAGCGAGACCTCGGCGAGCTGCTGCCCTTGGGGACCCACGGCCTGCGTGCTCGTCTGCTGGGACACCGGGTCCACGTGGCTGCGTGTGAGCCTCCCTCGCTGCGGCTAAGCGCTGCTCCTTTTCTGCACGGGGAGGTCCTGGATTTCCATCCCCTGGGGATATAAGTTAAAGCCGGCTTCTTCCTTGTGTCCCAAACCCTGGAGCAAAACCTGACTGCTGGAACGAGGTGGATCTGCCCAGCCCACGCGCTCTGCCAAGGGATGGATCTGCTGACCCCATCTGCTCTGCAAGGGATGGTGCAAAGGGATGGATCTCCCTGCCCCGTGGGCTCAGCAAAGGGATGGACCTGCCCTGCCGTGTGCTCTGCGCAGGGGTTGGGACCACGGACGCTCCGCTCCGCACCCTGCGCCGGGCAGCCCTCACCTCTCCACTACCCAAGTGATAACAGACGTGACCTCAGATCTCAGCCCACAGACTAACCCCGCGGGTGCTGCCCGGAGGCGACCCCACTGCAGCCCTGCACTTGCCTTCTTGAGCTGTTTGAGGTTGCTGGAGCGGATGGCTGCCAGGAGCTGGTCCCGCGAGTTCTTCTCCTGGACTGGCAGCGCCCGGTCTCCCAACTTCCTCTGTGTGGCCGGCGAGAGCGAGTTCCTCAGGTTCTCGTTGATCAGCGGTGGGGCGAGCGGAGGAGGAGGTGGGGGCGGCGCAGCGGGCGCCCCCCCTTTCTTGGGAGAGCTTTTGGGGGAAGCCTTGGGGGACGGCTGCGGGGATGGCTTGGGGGACCCCTTTGGCAAGGCTCCGGGCTTGGGCACCTCCAGGAGGTCTTTCTTCTCCCCACGCTCCTGTGCCAGTTTCTGCTCCTGGAGGCGTTTCTGCCTCTGTTTGTCCATGTTTCGGCTCAGCAGGTTGGTCACGGTCATGCGTGGTCCGGCCAGCTCAAAGTGGTAGCCCAGCTTCAGGAGCGTGGTGTTTTCCTTCAGGAGCTTGGCGATCTCCATCTCCGTCTTCCCCCCGCAGATGTGCCGCTGGTTGTGGAAACGCAGCTCCGTCAGCGTGTTGTTCTGCAGCAGCGCTCGGAAAATGGCCAGGATGCCCTTGCCCGTGATGTGGTTGGAATCCAGGTTGATGCTCGTCAGCACCTTGTTGGACTTCAGCATGATGGCGATGGCAAAGGCCACGTGGTCATCGGCACGGGTGTTGGCCAAGGCGAACAGCTTGACCACAGTGTTGAACTCCAGGGCCTCGGTGAAGCGCACCAGGGTCTCGTTGTTGATGCAGTCCGAGTTGTTCACGTTCACTTCGGTGACATCAGCGTCATTGTTCTTCACTTTCTCGATGAGCTCATCGAAAATGCTGGATGCTTCGTCATCCTTGGCCTGATCTGGGGAGCTGCCGGTGATGGGCTTGGAGGGGCTGCTCTCAGCCACTGCCTTGGCCTCCTGTTTCTCCTCTGCTGCCTTTTCTGCCTCTGGCTGGGATTTCTCCTTCCCGTCTGCCTTTGTTTTTTTCAAAGCTGAACTATTTTCCTCTTCTTTTTTATCTTTTTCTTTCTTATCTTCTCCCTTTGTGTCTTTTTCTGCCTCTTTCTTTGATCCTGAACTCTTCTCTTCCTCCTTTTTGTCCTTCCCTGTGCCCTTCTTCAATGCAGAACCCTTTTCTTCTTCCTTTTTGTCCTTCCCTGTCTCTTTCTTTGCTGCTGAGCCCTTTTCTTCCTCCTTTTTATCTTTTCCTGTCTCTTTCTTTGCTGCTGAGCCCTTTTCTTCCTCCTTTTTATCTTTTCCTGCATCCTTCTTTAACACTGAGCCCTTTTCTTCCTCCTTTTTATCCTTCCCTGCATCCTTCTTTAACACTGAGCCCTTTTCTTCCTCCTTTTTATCCTTCCCTGCATCCTTCTTTAACACTGAGCCCTTTTCTTCCTCCTTTTTATCCTTCCCTGCATCCTTCTTTAACACTGAGCCCTTTTCTTCCTCCTTTTTATCCTTCCCTGCATCCTTCTTCAATGTTGGGCCCTTCTCTTCATCCTTTTTGTCCTTCCCCATCAACTTTTTCTCCATGGCCTTGACTTTATCATTGATAGCCTTCTCCTCTTTGGTCTTGGTCTCAGCCTCAGCTTTAACTTTTGGGTCTGTTTTCTGAAGACTTTCTTCCTTTTTGGAGTCTTTCCCCACTTTTGTATCTCGTTTCTGGGCCAGGTCTTTGGAAGGAGCTTCCTTTCCCTTTTCTTCTTCATTCTTGGCTCCCTTACTCTTCTCGCTCGATCTGCTTTCCTAACAAGAGAAAAACACCAAGGCATTACAGAGGCAGATGCTTTCGACCTCCAGACTTGCCACTCCAGTCTCGTCATCACCAACTCTGCACCTCTGTCACACAGGAGCAGCCACGGGGCCGCGCGGGGCAGCACCGCAGCCGGGGAAGACGTGCAGGAGGATGCAGGACAGTCCGGTCTCAGGAAGGCCTTAAACCATGCCTATGAGGGATAAGCTGCCCTAAAACAGGTGTTTATGATAGAAATCTGGTGAGAGCATCGTGCCAGGGTCCCCAGGAGGCAACGGGGAGGTGCCGTGGGGGAGCGCGAGGACAGCTAGCGCTGGGTCTGTGCTGTAGCAGGGGAAAGACCCACAGCCTCGCAGCCAGGACTCATCGGGGAGGGAAGCGACCTACCCCAAATCATGATGGTTTAGCCCTGAGTATGGGCCAGAGTCTCCTCCATCTCATCCCATCGCATCCCGTCCCGTCCCGTCTCGTCTCGTCTCATCTCATCTCGTCTATCTCGTTTACCACCGCATGTTCACACGCTGCAGCCCGTGGCTGGGCTTTGGAAGAGGAAAGTTTAACCCAGCCGAGGTCCCGGGTCCAGGGAAGGGCTCAGCATCCGAGTGCCCCGAATGTAGGCAGAGCCTGCAGGACCCAGGCGTACCGAGGTCCTGCTGCAGCTCTCTGCTCTCCTTCTGCCTCCAGTCCTTTCCCAAAGGGCTCCAGAGGTCTGCGGGATGCCCTGCTTCATCCCCCTCGAACAGACGATAACCTAACAAGCTGCAGGAGGCACCTCCCTTGGCAGACTGTGCTGTTTGACCCCTTCCTGTCACACCTCCTACGAGTTACCCTCTTCTTAATCACCTTTTGTTATCCTCTTTTTATAATCACCTTTTTAACCTGGGATGGATCTAGTGGCTGTACCTCTGTGGAGCCCGGGTGCTCTCCCAGATTTCCTAAATGGTTTCTAGCTGGATGCTTTGCCCAGTCCAGGGCCCAACACACTTCCCGTGCTGGCCTGGATGTGTCTGCAAGCAGGGCAGTGTCCACAGGTGACAGCCAGCCCTGGGATCTCTGAAATGGGTCTCCTTTTAACCTAAGTTTGCATTTTTGATCTCCCTGTAGAAAACCAAGGAAATGGGGACACGACGTTTATTGCTTTGTAATGCGTGATGTTTTCCCGGCGCATCTTCTTCCAGAGGCATCACCAGAGGGAAGAGCTTAACCAGGGTGCTCTCAGGGAAGGATGCAGATTTTGCCGCATGCGCTGGGCAAAGCAGTGTCACTACAGCTGGCACCCCCTTCCCCTGGGATGTCCCCATCTCTCCGTGCCAAGAAGTCATGCAGCAGCACCCGGGACCTCCTGAGTTTCTTCTTTTATCTCCAGGCCAGCCGAGATGCCCGCTCGTTAGTGGGCTGGCAAACATCAGTGCTTCCATTTTGTCTGCCTCCTTGTATATTCACTCTTCCAAAGCAATTTTTACCTTTGCTTTTATGCTTATCACGATGCTACTGTTCATAGGGCTTGCAGGAAGAGCCTAGTCTGGCGTTTGGCTCTCCAGCGCTGACCTTCAGGCAGTGACCACATCCTCCCTGCATGCAGAGGGATGCAACCCCAAGGCTTGATGGCTATTTTCTTACAAACTACCTCTGTCAGCAAAGGATTTTCCTTTTTTCCCTTCATGCTTTAGGGTCATTTGATCATTCGTCTCTTGTCAGTCGAACCCCCTTTTCATGTAATCTGTGGTAGTTTTCTCAAGTACCTGAACCTCACCCTTGGCACAGCCTGTCCTGTGCATTGCTGCTGACCACAGCCAGCACGGGCAGCTCCAGGACACGACAAATGCCTCATTGCAGCCTTCACCCGTGCCTGATGGGGCTGGGAAGAGTCTCCCATCAGCACCGTTACATGTTCTGCTTCTGCAACCAAAGCCTTTGATTGCAGCTCGATGCACGCAGCCTTCCAGCCTGTTGGTTTGCTTATGGCACCGTATTTGCTTCCTCATGTGCCTGGAGAGATGCAGGCACAGGACCAAGACCAAGCAATGCCGCAAGAGCAGGGCACCAGGGCAGGATTCATCTCCCCGAACGTCAGACATTAAACACCTCCACTCCCACCGGAGAGGAGCCGATGCTATGAACAGATTAAGTGAAGACAGGCGAACCCCTGACATTGGGACCAAGTTTGCTGTATGGAGGAGAATCGACCTTAAAGTCTGCATCAGTGTTTGGCAGTTTAAACCTCCTTCCCCCTGCTCTGCAGCCGGGGAGCACCCAGCTCCTGCCCCTCATGGCTGGCCCAGCTCCTCCTGGGCGCTTGGCTTTGGCAGCACGGCTCGGCCCTGCATGTCGGCCGGTGCAGCGGGGCTTCCGTCCGGAGACGAGCAGAGGGTGACGTGCTGAGACACGGCTAGCTGGGAGCCCGGTTACAGAGCCATGGTTAGGTCAGGCTCAGGTCTACAGCTGCGGGATTAATCTGGGTGTCCTCAGCTTGACCACAGCGATGCTGGAGACCTGACAATGGTGCTGGCTGCAGGAGGAGGAGGAAGCACCAAGGCGAGGGGGTGGCAGCGCGAATGTCATCTTTGCCGGGGGAACTTTAGGACTTCAGGGAAAGGAGGAAGAAAGATGCCTCTGGGAGATGCAGCTGTGCCACCTTTACTAACTCCCCGGGCTAGGACAGGACCGTGCCTTCACCCAGTGCCTTCAACCCCCAAATCAGAGTCCAGAGAACCTGGTCCGCAGCCAAGGCTGGACTCCTCCTCCAGATGATGCCCCAGCCATGGCGTCTTCCCCCAGGGCCCTGTGCTGTCTGTGCCGGGGCAGAGTGAGGCTCTGCCTTCCCAGCGCGAGGCACTGCTGGCCCTCGGGGACTGCTTTTTTGTGGAAAGAACTGGCCTGGCTGTGAGCGGGGCAGCTGTGGGGACTCTTTGTACCTGGCGTATAAACAGATGCCATCTGGGACGAGAGCGCTGTTTGTTTAGTTAAGAGAGTTCTTGGCTCGCCTGTGCAGACCTAATCAGGCGACAGAAACGCACACGCCAGACCCCTCCAGAGCCCATCCGTGCGTCCACACAGCCCCTTGCTGCTGCAAACCCCAAGGACCAGGGATGGGGCTCCCAGAGATGCCCCAACGCCGGCACCCCCCTGTGCCGGGGGTGGCAGGGAGCGGGTGATGCCACCTCCTCTGGCACTGAGACGGTGGCCCTTCTCACCAAGACGTGCCCTTGGTCCCAGGGCTGGGATGGTGCAAGGATGCTCAGTGGCATCCTGAAGCCCCTCGGGGAAGGAAGAGCCACGTCTGCCCTGGCAGGAGGCTGGGCAGGAGGCGTGTGCGGGATGAGGACTGCTGCCTCGCTCTGTCCCTGCACACCCATGCCCGATGGTGCCTTTCGAAGGTGTTTCGGGATGTCCCAGCTTGGAGGTTTCTTGCACGTCTCTGCGAGGAGAAATGGTTGCGCCCGCAGGGATCTGCAGCCCTTCCGTGTCCCTAGGCTGAGCACTGCTCAAGTCAGAGCCAGCAGCCTCATTTCCACACCAACTGCTCCAAAAAGCCACCTTCTTCCCAGCCCAAGCCCACACAAGTTGACAGTGGGGAGCCCCGAGTCTCCCCTAAGCTCCCTGGGCCATCCAGGACCAACCAGAGCAAAAGCTTTGGCCAGGAATGAGCAGATCTTGGAGAAAGAGAGGAAAACCCTGGAGAGAAGGACCTACACCATCTCCCGTGCTCAGAGAAGGCAATGGATTTCTCCAAACAAGATGAAACCAGAGCAAAATAAGATGGATATTTGCAATTCTCTGCTTAGCAAAGCTGCTGTAGCAAGTGCTGGGGATGTCTTTTTATCACGTCGCTGGTGCTGTTCTCATTAAAGCGTCCATACACGGATGTGTTGCCACACGTCCAGGTGCTGCGGCGTAGGACAGGTCTTCGGGAAGGAGGGCACTGGAGCCAGAGAGCAGGATGTGGGAAAGGAGCCGGGGGAAAAGGAGCCAGCCGTGCCCCCGAGCAGGGGAAAAGGGAAGGCGAGGGATGTGTGGTGACCGGCCGCGGGTGTTACAGCCACTGCGGGCAGTGTTTGCGGGATCACGTGCAACCAGCAAATTTGGGGTGCGCTGGAAGGATCCCATCGAAGAGCTGCAAGTTATTACAGAAAGTGCGGGCTGGTAGCAAGAGGTAAGAGGTGTTCAAGCGGTTTCATTTAATGCAGAGCTTGATCATGGCAGCCCTGCTCCCGCTGGGGAAGGCCCTCTGCAAGCGCCCGGCTTCGGCAGCAGAAGGGGAGGAATCAGGAGCAAAAACTTCCCGGCAAGAAGTCAGATTTGTGTTTCTGAACCCGAGGGTCACTCTTACCCATCTGCCACCGCCTGCATGAGACTCTCCATCCCTCGGCGGCGATGGGCGACATCTCTAAAGCCAGGTCAGGAGCTGCTCTTGGCCCTGCCACGTGCACGCTCAGGAGGGCGCGTGCCTTTGTCCCCTCCTGCCTTTGCACCCACGTGTGTCCCACCACCCCAGCTCCACTCAGGTGACACCCGCCTGAGCTCTGCTCACTGCTGACGGCGCAGAAGTCCTCACCTCCAGGCTGGGAAGGAAGGATGCTGCTCCGGCTCTTGCGGCTCAGCCGGGGAGCTGCATGCCAGGATGGTGTGGGGGAGGAGAGAGAACAGCATCCTTCCCCCGTCCCGAAGCCCTGGCTGTCCCCGCAGCCACCAGCGCACCTTCTCCTGCAGCCCAGGCCACCAGCCAGGCTGTCTCCATCCGCAGCGGCCAGCGCCGGCCCTGCACCCTCTCCGTTGCCATCTTGAGCCCTGCCTGCTCGCTCCTCTCCGCCGCGCTGACATATTTACCTCGGCTACCTAGAAACCAGTGCCGCTGCACCCCCTCCCGTGCCCTCCCCTTGCTGCGAGCGCGATTATTAGGGGAATATTTTTATGCAGCGTGTCAGACCTTTAAAAATAAGCCTAATGAAAACAGCCTGGTACTTGGCTGATTAATCACCAGTGTTTTGATGAACTGAAATGCCTTCCCCTTTCCTCTAAATAGACTAAAATGAGCATTGCCGTTGCTCGTTAGCATTTGTAACCCTCAAACCCACTCAGATGTTTCCTTAAAAGGCAAAGGAGACTGGGAACTTCTTGTCTGGAATCCGAGCGTTCGCAGCACCGCTCCCGATGCCGAGCAAGGGACGGGGCTGGGGATGGAGCAGCCGGCCGAGCGGGGACGGGTGGGAGCGGAGCGGAGCAGAGGGGCTGCCGAGAGCTGCTGTGGGTGGTGGGGATGTGATGATGGAGCGAGGTTCTCGCCTCCTGCCCTGAAAGCCTCACGGCTCGTTTTGGGGTAGAAAATCGGTGCTTGAGTGGTAGGTATAAATCTGGGTGTTCGCTCAGCACGGTGAATGAGAGCTGGTCACCCCGCTGTGCCCACAAGCAGGTTTCGACGTGAAAGGGGAACACGCTGGAGAGGAAGAGGAGAGGAGAGGATGGGTTGCCCAGGGACTTCTGTACCCATACTGGAGGGAAGGGGCACTTTGTGGCCTGGCTGCTGCCGTTGTGTCAGTGCCTGGCAGAGGGGACATATGGAAATGCATCTGCAGAAGAAATGTTTTGTCTTTGGACGGGGCCAGCTTTCACCAGCCTGCAGTTATTTTCAGAGACACGTCCAGGGAAGAGTCCCTCACGGCCCGGACTACCCGGCTGAACGCAACACCCCACCGCGCCGGCCACGTGCTCGGGTCAGCTAAAGAACACGACGTGCCCCGTCTGGGTTTGAGGAGGGCTTGGCTGAAAGGGGGAAACCAGAAGAGTCCAGCATGGCTCCTCGGTGAGGGTCCCTGCTGCGGGCACGCTGCGCCCCAGGAGGAAACGAGGTGGTCAGCAAAAGATCTTAGGGCCAATCCCACACCTGCAGTTGATGTGCAAATGGCTCCAGAAATAGCGAACTCGGTCTCTAATGTCACCTGCAGCGCCGGTGGCCTCTGGAAGCCCACTGTGAGATATCGTCCCCCAGCTGTAAGACACCCCCTCCAGCTGATATGAGAGCATCAAGGGCACAGGAGGGGAAGCCTGAGCCAGGATCAGGCCCACCCCAACCATCAGCTGGAAAAGTGGGGTTAGCCCCAACGTGGCTAATGGTTCGCTGTGGGTGGCAACGGGGACACCGGAGCAGAGGGGCACGGTCCTCACCCGAGGGCAGCTATGGGGATGTCTGTTCTTGAGGAACGTAAGGGGAAAACATGGAGCAAAGCGAGAGGCAAGTGTCGGTGCCTTCAGAAACTGCCTGCAGTTAGGGATCTGGAATCGTGCAACAGGAAATTGCCCCGATTTAGCTAAATCAACTGAGACGCATGTCCACCTGGAGGCATCGGCCTTGTGCTCACACTCTCGCACGCACGAAGGAGTTATCACCGCGTGTAACCAACCCGCCCTACACCAGCGCACGGCACTCCTAGACCAAGATGGACGCGTCTGCTGAAGGACAGCTGGACCAGCTGAACTTAATTAATCCAGGAATGATTTCAGCCACATGGGGTAATTTCTGCATGCGTCCTGGAGCCCTGCTTGCAACGCATGGCCTCCCTTCTATCCAGCAACGCCACCGGCAGAGCCGTTTTGGTGTGCTGGCTTTTGCCACTGACAGAGACTGTCCACCCAGAGCTGTGCTCCTTGCAAAGCAACCAGAATCCCTCCAGAGCTGTAGGGCTGGGGGACAAAGTCCAGGCCAAGGGATCGTCCCCTTCTCCCAGCCTCTGCTGTATAACAAAGTCCTCCTGCAGCCAAGAGGGCATTTTCCAGTTCATCTCTTGGCAGGGCATGGCTTAGGCAACAGGTAACCACCAGCAAAGCTCCGTCGGTCCCACGCAAATCCTGAGTGGCTTTTGGAGGTGGGAGAGCAGGGAAGTGGGGAAGACCCAGGAACGAGGCGGGACCTCTGAGAGAGAGAGAGACAGCTCGCCAAAAACTGTTGGTCAGCTGGGGGCTCCCAGATCAGATTGGCAAGGGAAAGAAGCTGGGTTTGGTTATTTGAAGTAGGGGGTTTAGGCATAATTATAGATCTGTAACTAATGAGCCAAGCTGGTATCACTGCCTGAGGGGTTTCAGTCTGTCTACACAGGCTGCCAAGTCCTACAAAGGTCTCCAGAGCCACCACAAGACTCTGAGAACCCACAGCTCTGACCTTGGGCATCTGCATCATCCTCTGGACACACCTGCCTGGTTGTGTGGGCTCTAAAGGAGCCCCGATGTCCCCTCTGTCCTGCCCAGCCTCTCCAAATCCCACCAGCATCCCACCAGCCCTCAGTGTGACCGTGGGTAAAGGGGGCCAAAGAGGGCACAAGGCATGTGAGAGCTCCCAGGGGACACGGTTGTCCCCCGAGACTGTCCCACTGCACAGAGAAGTCCCTTGAGGTGGCCAGTGGGCAAAGGCAGGTTGTTTTGCACTTGATGTTCCTGGGTATTTGGGTACCCGTTGCCATTACGCTCTAGGCATGTGAGAGGGTTGCTGGAGCCAAGCTAAACCACAACAAGCTGGCCAAGCTGCTCCTTTTCTCCATTCCTTGGCCAGTTTTGAGTAACTCAGGGACAACTCAGAGCCAAGGACATTCCTGGAGAAAATGCTGCGTCCTTGGCCAAGTCCTGAGAGCTACTAAACCGGGATTGCCAGAGACCAGCGGAGGAAGCAGGACCACGAGGCTTCTGCTGACCCTGCTTGCCCAGGACCGCAGAGTCCAGGTCTACGTGACTCCCACCCACTCACAAGGGGGTCTGGCATTGCTCTACCTGCAGCAGCACCAGGGCAACCCTCCCGGTCCTTAGCTAAGAGCAAACACCATGAGCCGGTGTCGTGAGGGACCCTGCTCGCACCCCCCGTACACCCCCCAGAGCCCTGGCCCCGGCGGGCTCCCTGGTAGGACCATTCCCAGGCAGCAAAGAGTTTCTGTCCTGGCACGACTGGATTCTTTTGGCGTGAAGCAAGGGTTAAAGGACCTTGGCTTCCAGCACTGGGACACACACAGACCCAGCATGGCCCCCCCAGCCATGCTCTATGTGCTAAAGCCCAGAGCGATGTAAACAACTTCTTGCCCTGTCCCGCCCCAGCTATTACCCTGTTATTTTAACAAGGAACTCAGTTATTCCCCTTCCCTTCTGCTCAGACCTTTCTGACCCCAAATATCACTGTTTCTTTGCACTTCCCAGGCCAGTGCTTTTAAAAACATCCCTCCTTCTGAGATGCAGCACTGTTCTCCAGAGACGGGACAACTTCTGGCCCTGACTTTTGTCTTGCTTTGCCTTCATTGCTGAATTAAGGCCAATGACAAATGTTTCAACTGGGTTTCCTTTAATAGAATAGTTCCAGCCCTTCCACAGCGACACGCAGCGATTTTCCAGAAAGCCCTTAAAGCTACTGGATACTCTGCAAATGGAAACTTTTGCTTCTCTGACAAAATCTGTTTTTATCCATCGTATTCCCAGCCCCTTCTCCTGGCACTGCCATGGCTGAACTGGATATTCCCAAGATGAGACATTTTCTCTGATCGCCTCCTCTTCAGCAGAGGTTGCAAAGGGCAGTGAATGTCGGTGATTCACACCACGGCCACCTCAAGGCTGGATTTCTGCCCGGTGCACTTTTTGTGGGCAGCCCACAAAGAGCATTCCTTGGATTTTTAGGAACAGAAGAACTGCAGTTCAGCCCTAGAGAGCCTTAAATCCTACCTCCCATCCTCTGCGTCACGGGGGTGGATGCTCGAGAAGCAGGACTCTGGCTCCCGGCCTCTTGGGACTACATGGAAAGCATCTCCAGGCTCCTTGCTGGTGCAGGTCTCCCATGGGACCCATCAGCCAGCCCATGGGACCACCACAGACACCGCACGGCATCACCGGTGGCTGCGGGCACCCAGTGTGGGAGGATGAATCAAAGCCTTTGAAGCAGGTGAGATGAGCCCCAGCCCCAGGTGCCTACCTGCCAAAATCAGAGCGCTGGTTTCCTGGTCAAAACCCTTAAATGGCTCATGAGAAACAGGAGCGCTGGCTCCTTAGGCTCCTACATCACGTGGGAGCTGTAGCCCAGAACACAGCACTTAATGAGATAAAGCAGGGAATGCCAGCAGTCACGATCTGTAGTTCTTAGAAACTGAAGGTCTTCCCTGAAAGGAAGCAAACTGCAGCTCCTTTTCTGCTGCGGGCAGCTCTCATGGCTGTATGGGTGCTGGCTCCCGTGCCGATGATGTCCTCCTCCTGCATGGTCCCCCCTGCCACGAGGCAGGGCTGCTCGGAGCCCTCGGCAGCATCCGGCAGGTCTCGGCATAAATCCTGACCCAAATATCGTGTCTCAGCCCTGGGCTACTCAAGCGGTAGTCAATGTCAACGGGCTGCACGCACCAGAACGCCTCTGTGACCCTGGGCTGTCGCCTCTCCTGTTGCATTTCTGCAGCTCTCGTTCCCGTCTGTTTTCAACCCCGTTTGCACCATGCTCCGGGCAGAGGAAAGGACTGAGCAGGACTCATGTCACTTCACGGTGTGGCCGGTCCACCGCCACTGCCACCAGCCACACCGTGACTTCAAAACAAGCGCCCCGGTACCTCATCCCCTGCCAAGTGCGATCCTCTCGCTGCACTGTGCTGCGATTCCCACCGTGGCAAAGGGTGGGCTTGAGTGACACGACCGGTTAATCCCAGCGTCCTGCTGGGAGCTGAGTCACCGAGACCGTTTTAGCATGCAAATGATGTCATAATGCTGTGAAAGAAAGCGATGCGTAGAGGATCCCAGCTCTTTTCCTCCTCTGTATGTCTATTTATCAGCTCAACATAAACAGATAATAAACCTCCTGGGCAGATCAGCCCATATAAGCTAAACGCTCCAAGCATTTCCATGGATTTATCTCCATCCCAGTGGCGGTTTACGTAAATATAGAACTTAGCTTTTTAGTCTTGTTAAGAGTGACTAGAAATTCAGCTTTTTTCCCTGCTTGTGCCCTTAGATGGACCGCGTATTTCCCAGACAGAGTGTGCCTTCTGCGTGACCTACGAGTCGCTGGGAACACTTTGTGCTGCCACTCGTCCTGGTCACAGAAAAACAAGGTTTCTGCCACTGTTTCCCAATGGCGTTACAAAAACACCAATCTGGCCGTGAGGTTCCTTCTCACACTGCTTGTTCAGAAATGTAGCTCAAACCTGGGTGCGTTGCCACCTCACTTGCCTCAGCTGTTCTCTACACTGCAGATCCTTCAGTTATCTGTCGTGGGATTGTTCCTGCTTCTCTGTTCGCCTTGGAGGTCTGTTTTATCGTCTGTTGCTAGCTGACAGCTCTCGCTTCTGATGCTCGTCCTTCTCGTTACAGAGTTGGTACATTTTCAGAAATGAAGAATGAAACATCCGAGTGCAGACAACAGCAGTTTTCGCTTCTGAACAACGAAAGGTGACAAATAAAAGGGCTCTCCTGGACGGGCTGTTCTGCAGCAAGCTGGAGAGGCCACAAAGCAGAGACCATCTGTGGCCTCCTTTAAGGACCAAATAGGAACGACTCAATACCTTTGGTTCCTTTCGAAATCTGTGACTATTTTGGATATCCCTGGCTATCATCCGTGGGAGTAACACAAAAACCAGGGAGCCATCAGCTCCACTCCCACTCTGTGTGTTGGTGGAGGGACCCACACCTTCGTCCCCTGCCCACCCCAGCGTGAGCTGGGTGCTGCTGGAGAAGCACCAGGAGAAAGGATGCTCTGGTGTCACCCAGCCCTTACACCTCTTTTGGAGGCCAGGAGCTAGGCAGAACAACAACATGTTCTGACAGGGAAAAGCAGGCACCCAGAGTGCTGGATACCTGCCCAGGACATGGTTAAAAGAAAGGCAAGAGCTGGGAATTGGTGAAGACTCTTGGAAGACAGAAGGAACAGTCTTGGCATTTCGACAGAACTGGCTGATAAACAGAGCAGCACAGTTTAAATACATATGTATTAGTCACAGACTGGTAAGATGCTTAAAGAATGATACAACTACTTCTCTTCTCTCGTTCCCTTCTTCTCGCAACTCCCCTTGAGTCTGTCTCAGCTATTTAAATGTGGAGGTTGTTTTTCCTCCAGATATTTTCACGAAAAGATGACAGGCTTTGAGCATTAATAAGAAATTTAAATACTAACTTGTTTTTCCATGGGGTTGAAGAAGCGCTCGTTGGTAGGGATCTTCACTTTTCATGCTATCCCCCTCCACATATAGCCACCAGTAACTGGATTAAATACCACCCAGCAGCAAGCGCCGAGCCCACACGCACACACCCCAGTAAGTTGGAAAGGAAGGCAGGACTTTTTTACAAGACCTTCCCAAGGAGTTTTGTAATCCTCATCCATGGCCATAGGACCTGCTGTCCTCTGGCACCAGCATCCTTCAAGTATGCTGCATTTGGATTAAGTAAACCCCCTCCAAGGTCACTGCTTTTCCCTCTGCATCAAAACCCAGCCATAAGGAACGCTGTCCCACCCCTTGCTGTCAGCTGTATCCAGCCTACAGCGAAGATTAGGCTGGATACAGGGACACAGGGACGTCCCCAGGAGCTCTGGGCCAGGCAAAGCTGCCTGCAGGGACAAGGATGCGCGGACCTGGAACAGGAGGGTGTCCCGTCTACGCAGGAGTGCGTGTGGGAAGCGGGACATCCGAGAGGAAGGGGAAAGGTGTTGGAAGACACTTGCCTGAGCCACCTCAGCTTCTCCTGTGGGAAGAGTGTTCAACCTTCAGGAGACAAAAATACAGGGATCATCTGCGCCGCACACGGCTGGCCCTGGCTGTGCACATCTGCCCTGGCGTCCAATGTCTCCTATTCAGAGCCTTCTCCTCCAAGAAGCTGGTCCCTAGGCTTACATGGAAAGAGACATCCACCATGTGTGCAAGCATCTTGCTAAAAGAAGTGGTTTTGTGGCCCTGGAATGAATCCTCTCCATCAGTAAGATAATGCCCCTGCATGCAATTTCCCTGCATTTTCCCAGCCATCCATGCTTGAAGCAGCATGAAATCAGTGCAGCGCCACTGGGAGGCAGGACTGGGGACTCTGATGGGACTCTGATGGGACTGGGACATCCAGGTGAAGTTGAGGGAAGGAGGCTACATCCATTCCCAGGGAAGACGGTGGTGCTGGAGGAGGAGAGCACAAGGAGGGGCTGGCTCTGCCACTGTGTGCTCAGTGTTTTGGGAGCCACCTGGGTCCTGTGGTGAGGCCAGGTGGGAATCCAAGGAGAGCCAAGAACAGCAGCAGGCGGATTTTGTGGCATGCTTTGAAAAGTAAAACCTCCTGCTATGGATATGGCACCTGCTAAGGAGCACTTGTCCACCAAACCACCCGGTCCCACGGCACGCGCGGTTCACACGGAGCGGTGGTCCTTCCCACAGGGTAGCTCTTCTCAGCCACATCCCTCCCAGCAAAGGTACCCCTGAGCAGGTTTAGGAGTGACGGAACATCAATGGGAAAGATGGGGGTATCTCCAGGGTGTTTATCATAGCACTATATGCATAGATATATGCTTTTTAAAGAAGATGTCACCAACAGCAGAGGAAGAACTGGACAAAATCAGACTAGCTCTCACAAAACGCTTCTCCTCATACAGCTCAGCTGTCAGAGAAACCCATTTTGCAGCGACACCCGCACTGAGCCCCCGTCCCCTGGCACGGACAGCTTTTCCTCTTCTGAAGAGAAATCCCAGGCACGATCCAAAGATTTCAAGTGAGAGCAAGTCAGCTGTGCCCCCAGGTAAACCCTCCTTCGGTTAATGCCACTGCTTCAACTTTACAGCATGTTTCTAACCTGAATTTCTCTCTCATTATGTCTTTGCCTGCTAAAGAGCCACGAGCTATTAGAAATCATCTCTTCGTTCATCTACTCGTGCACATTAGTTTAACTTCGGCTCCCATGATACACAGACCTACAAGAAGACCTTGCTGAGCGCATCCGAAGAGAGGCACTGGCCCAAGCCCCGCTGTAGAACTGGGGTAAACTTTCACTCGCTTGCAATACAAAATGAAGATTAATTAATGTATCACCAAGATGTGCATTTGGCTCCCTAGTGTGGAGAAGTTAGGGCAAAGCTCATGTCTATTTCGGGCTGTTTATAAACTGCTTCCTAGTTACCCAAGTTTGCCCTTTTCATCACTAAGAAGACGTGTTATTATGTAGTTACAATATTTCTAAATATACCCACTCCTCCCAATATTTAGAAGGGAATGGGGGTGCCTGGAGCCAGTCCAAGAACAGAGCAACGACTGCAAGAACTGTGAGATGGGCAGAAGCTCAACCTTTTCCCTTAAGGTACCTTATTTTGCACTTCGGAGAAATTCCCGCACATCCCAGCTTAGAGACAACGTCCCACCAGCCGCTGCACAAAGAGGGGGCAACGGAGGAAGGTGAGGGAGGAGGAAGCATTGGGTCAGCGTGCTGCCGGCCCCGCGGCGGACGCTGCCCTGGCCCCGGTCCTTGCAGGCTGCGGGGA
>NW_010549128.1:767-1399 GCF_000687285.1 Phaethon lepturus | reverse complement strand
CGGCTTTGCGTGCAGCCCGAGGCTGGGCCGTAGCTTCAGCCCGAGGCGGCAGAAGAGAATGGGAGGTGTGTGGGGTGAAGGGTGCTGCTGCGGGTTACTTATGTCTCTTTGAGCAGCTCTTTGTTGCTACCCACAGCGCAGGGGGAGGCTCTGGAGCTGCCTGGCTCCCCCCGGCCCTCCCTGCCTGCCAGCACCCTGCAGACCGAGCGGGTTCCCCCTTCTCCCCGCCCCAGGCGCCCCGGGAGCCGTCCCGCTGCCGACCTCTGCTCGGGCGTGGGGACCCACGAGCAGGATGCTGATGCTTGTATTTGAGGTTTTCGTGCTTGGTTCCTTTCTAATCCCAATTTTCAATTGCTCATAACTTATGTCATTTGGGCTGGAATTTTCCAGACGTGAGCTCCCTACAAAGGTGGCTCTTTCCTTTTCCTTTTTTTTTTTTTTTTACCAAATTAAAGACTTTAAATGGTCTGGCCGTGTCCATTTTCTTTCTTCTTTTTTTTTTTTTGAGCACGTGTACAGTGAACACAGACTTTTCCCATTATATATTAAAAATATATTTATAGAGTCACCTTTCCTGCTGCAGTGTCAGTGGGGAGAGGGCCTCTGGCCGACCGCCGGGGAGCTGGCGCGCG
>NW_010549128.1:0-560 GCF_000687285.1 Phaethon lepturus | reverse complement strand
GTGAGGGATGCTGCCGTCCAGCCGAGCTCGGTTTTCCCCAGCTCACCCAAACACTGACGCTCCCCAGGGCCCTTTGGGTGCCCCGGGAAACCTGAGTTACGACCCTTTGAGGAAGGCATTTTGCCCAAGCGCAGAGCAGTATGTGTTCCTACTTGAGTATTTGTTTTCCTAAAGTAAGCTGGAGTCAGGCTGCTTTCCAGCCTAAGTCTTGTCTGGGTGCAAGTTCAAAACCCCTTTTCCTCCCTGATTTCTCAAAGTCACTGACTTCCAGGCAGGGCTGGTAAATACACGTATTGCAGGTATTTTTTATGTATTTACGCTGTTGCCCCTCATTGTCTCCCCACTTTGGGGGGCTGGGGGACTGGTCCCCCCTCGTGAAGGCACCTCGTGAGCATCCCCACTTGTCTGGGTACCGCCGGCAGCGGGGACAGGCAGCACACACATCCAACGCCACGGCAATTTTGCAAGCTCCTCCCTTCCTTCTGGTAGCAAAGGGGTTAAAGCTGATGGGGTTGAATCCCGGGGGGCCGTTGGGGGGCCACGGCCGTGCAGAGCGGGGC
>NW_010549127.1:720-951 GCF_000687285.1 Phaethon lepturus | reverse complement strand
TGCACCCCATCCCCTGTGAGATTTGGGGCCCCATCACCCCAGACACCCACGCTCATCCGGGCCCCTTCACACCCCCCAGAGCATCGGGGCGCGGGTGGCCAGCCTGCCCCTGGTGAGCTCGGCCTACGGCATGGTCTCCACGGCGTACGCCTCCACCAAGGAGAGCCACCCCTACGTCAAGTCCGTCTGCGACGCCGCCGAAAAGGGGGTGAAGTCGCTGACGCCGCGGGC
>NW_010549127.1:0-638 GCF_000687285.1 Phaethon lepturus | reverse complement strand
TGGGGTACCCCAAAAACCGTCCCTAGCAGAGGTCTTGGGAGGCAGCGGGGTGTTAAACCCCACCGATTTTCACGTCTCTAGTTTCCACCGCCAACGAATACGCCTGCAAAGGGCTGGACAAGCTGGAGGAGAAGCTGCCCATCCTGCAGCAGCCCACGGAGAAGGTAGTGGGGTCGGGTGGGGTGGGCAAACACGCTTGAGGTCCCCCCCAGTGCTGCTTAACAGAAGGTTGTCCCCCCTCACCAGCTCATCTCGGACACCAAGCAGCTGGTGACATCCACAGTGACGGGCGCCAAGGATGTCCTGACCAGCACCGTGGCTGGGGCCAAGGACGCGGTGACCAGCCGGGTGACGGGTGTGATGGACATGACCAAGGGGGCCGTGCAGGGCAGCGTGGAGCTGACCAAGTCGGCGGTGAGCAGCGGTGTCAGCACCGTCATGGGCTCGACCGTGGGCCAGATGGTGGTGAGTGGGATGGGCACCATGCTGGAGAAGTCGGAGGAGCTGGTGGACCATTACCTGCCCATGACGGATGAGGAGCTGGGTAAGGAGCTGATCGCAACCCCCTGGAGATGTGTCGTGGGCTGGGGGTCCCCTTGGAGAGGGGTGGGTCGAGCCTGGGCAGGGCGATGCTGGCT
>NW_010549126.1:3711-6106 GCF_000687285.1 Phaethon lepturus | reverse complement strand
GCAGCACCGTGTGTGCACCCCCAATCAGTGTAAGGGCCCCCTGTGCATGCACCCCTCAGCCGATGTGGGGTCCTCCCCATGGCACTGCGGTGTGTACCCCACCCTTCGCAGCGTGGGTATCTCCCCACGGCAGTGAGGTGCACGCACTCCCAAGCAGTGGGGACCCCCCTCCCAGAGCACTGCAGGTACCCCAAGAAATGGGGGTATTCTCATGCACAAAGCCCTCCCCACTCCGGGCATGGCGCAGGCAGATCTCCAGAGCGCTGTGAATGGTGGCAAAAACTGAGGTTCCTCATGGGCGCTGTGATTTTGGGGTTCTTCATGGGTGCTGTGGTTGGTCACCCGAGGCTGGGGTGTGCCCAGTGGGGTGTGCCCAGCCCTGCAAACCGTGGGGCACAGTCCTCAGACATCCCCTGAGAGCCACTGTCCCCTTCGGGGACGGCATCCTTTGGGAGGGGTACACGCACCCTTGGAGTTGCAGAGGGTTGAGTGTAAGTAACTGTCCCTTCACCCAGGTGGATCCAACCCTCATCCTTTTATTTTAGAAGCAAGCAGGAGAAAAATCTTCCTTGAAACATGCCTGAAGCGTGTGGAACGCTGCGGTTGAACTGAAAGCGCAGCGTGGCATCGGTGCAGCAACGCTGGGTGTAGGCAACCTTAAATCAAGCGTTAATCCCGCCTGTATCCCCACGTTTGGGCACGCAACCCGGTTCAAGTTAAACCAGTGGAACATCTGTGCATGCACAAGCCCTAATTAGTGCTTGTAACGTTTTTTTTCCCCCCTTGAGGGCCTGCACCTCAATAATTTTGCATTCCTGAGCAGTCCCAGGGCACCATGGTGCTGCAGGAGGCGGGTTACGCCGGGAGAGCCAAGCCCTGCCGCGGAGCCCCCAGCAAATACTTTGGGCCCTTTGCCGGGGGAATTCCTCCCCGGGCTCACGGAGCCGCTATCCAAAGCATGTGCTGGTAAAAATCGCTTCCATTTGGCTCCCAGGGAGTGGACCTGCCCGCTCGGGTGGGCTGGTCATGGTGCAGGTTTGGAGCATGGGCAGATTTGGTGCATGGGCAGTTAGTTGAAGTCAGCTGAACGACTTTAGAGCTGCCAGCATCGGACCTAATAGTCCTCCTTTCAGTAGTTTGCAGCACAGAAGGCATCAACCTGCTCCTGTGCTCTGCAGCGGAGCGGAGGAAAGGGGCCTGGGCCAGTAATTCCTCGCTCGTCTTCTGTCCTGGGGTCCTCTGGCATTTTCCTGGGGAGTTAGACGGGGTTATTCCTTCTGAAGTAAAAGACTCCAGAGCTGGGGGCTCTCACGACAAGGACAAACCTTGTATCTCAAAAAGCAAGCTCAGGCATCTTCCATTTCTGGGCTCCACGGCTTGCCCACTACAGAAGGTGGGAATAAACACGTGGCTTTTAGCTGGTGCCCGGCTCCCCCTCCAGCAAAATAAAAAGCAGATGGCACTGACCACATCGGCTCTAGGTGACTGCCGAGCAGCTTGGAAAATAGACGGCGGTGCAGACGGCAGACAGTGCTTCCAGTGGGCTGGGATGCAAAACTGCTATTGAGACATAATAGCCTTTTAAAACAGGTTTTCTGCGCTTGGAAGGAATCTCTGACCATCTGGATTTGGACTCCTGAAAGGAAATCAGCCTTCCTGCCTCGGGGAACCTGTTGTTAACAGGGCAATTCTCGCTCTCAGAAATGCTGGGAATTTGCAGCTTCCTTGGGCTTCGGCTGAAATTGGGAAGGGCAGATTTCACAGCCCGGGCACTTGCCGTTGAAGGAATTAGCCAAAATCCGTTTGAAAAATGCGCTTCCCATCCAGTGGCAGCCTGCAATTACAGAGCTGGTACTTAGCAGCTCCTGCCTGGTGTGTTTCCATTACAGCGAGAGGAACCATAAACACTGAGGCTGAAAGCCCCTTCCATTTTACGTTTAAGGAAAAGCACATGGAGGAAAAGCCAAAAGCCCGGCTGGAGTGGGAGCAGGAGCAGGACTATCACCTCCTCGCACCGACGCGTCCCCACACGCCGGAGCAAAGCGGGGCAGAGCGCATGCAAAGTTCTTCCATGGAATATTTTGGGGTCATCCAGGCCCGTGGCTGATGCTGATCTAAACCTGCTCTGAAGTCACCCGTGTGCACCCCTGCGTCCCAGGACCGTGCCTCTGGTGCCGCCCCTCCTGCTCCGTCCCCCTGCCGCTGGGAGACAGGAGGCTTTGCCATCCCTGGGGGGGTGACAGGGGTGTCCCCGCGCTGCTCTGCCGGGGCACAGACCACGCTCTGCGCTCCTGCACCCGGAAGAGGAGGGAGGAGGAAGCCTTGAGCCAGCAAAGCTTCCCCTTCGTCTCCCACGCGGCCGGCCCCGAGCTCCGGGAAGCGACCACCCACGACT
>NW_010549126.1:1217-3646 GCF_000687285.1 Phaethon lepturus | reverse complement strand
TTGGCAGACGCTCACAGGCGAGCTCCGAGGGAGACGCTGGATCCCGCTGGCAAGTCTCTGCAGGGCCACGCCGCTGCTTTGTGCTTGTGCCTTTGGCCTCTTCACTCGCCTCGGACGACGGCTGGATGTTCATTTGTTCCCTTACGTTCGCCCAGAACCAGCTCCGTGCCGGGCACGCGGGGAGCACGTCAGCTTTCGCGGCTGGGATGCGGCCGGGAGAGCCCACGCTCCGAGCTCCGGCCGCGCGCGGGACGCACAGACCTGGCACAGGGCATCTTCCTCCCGCACCTCTCTGCAGGCAATTTCTGCTGCTTCAGAAAAGGAGCAAAGACTCCCACGGTGACCGGCAGCACGGGAGCCCACCGTCAGGGACCTGAACCCCGCGGGGAGCCCCGCTGTGAGGGGGACCTCAGCTGTCATCTGTATTTTGGTACCCCTTTTCTTTTCCAAATGCTTTTCTGCTGGGTGCTCTGTAAGCGAAGCAGACAGCAGTCCCTGGCCTGAGCAGTGTCTGGCCCAAAAGAGACCAGCAGCGACATAAAATAAATAACCCCAAAATAGAAAAGATCAGTCTACCAGGTTCTTCTGTAAAAACCGAGCTTCACCGATGATTTCCCTTTAAAACCAGTATGAAACTTCGTAATAATTTGCCTTTAATGTCTCCCAGGCTGGGAACTTGTAGGTGGAGTTTTAGCCCAAAATGAATTGAATCAGCCAAGTTGTATCAGCCAAGTTACAAACCCATCAAAACCCGAGGCCAGATCCTGATCTCATCCCCGTGGGTATAAATCCAGCGTCGCTCCGCTGGAATCAGCGGGGAAGATTTTTGTCATGGTGCCGGATAGCGCAGAGCAGGATTGGACCCCCAGGGTTTCTAATGGAAACACTGACTGACTCTTAAGCGCAAGGCAGAGTCGGGCATCTGTAAAATCTCTCTCCATTCAAGGGCTAAATATAGGGAGAGCAAGCGCCAGCGATTCGACTTTCAGTGCTCAGCGATAAATAACCCCCGATCGCTGCTGCAGGGGAGGCTTTGTTGGAAATGCCGGGGACTGATGGGGGGTCCCGCCGCTCCGAGGTCCCCTCCTGTGGGGCAGAGCCGAGGGGCCCACAGGGTCCCAGCGGGGAGGCAGGGCTGGCCGAGATGCTCACAGGTGATGCCCGCAGCCGTGTGGGGCTGGTGCAAAAGGGGTTGGTTTGGGGTTTTTTCCTGCCGCTTCTTCCCCTTTTCTCTCTCTGCTCAGCCCTGAGTGCTGCTGAGCTTCAGCACCCATGGATGCCGGTTTGCAAGGCACGAAAGCAGCCTGGGTGCTGCTGGTGGGAAGGGTCCCGTCGCGGCCACACCAGTTCCCTTCTCTGCCTTTTGCTGCTTTGCCTCACTTGCTTCTGGGCTTTCCCCTTGCTCTGGGGCAGCTCTCTGTGGCTTTGCAGCCCCAGAAAAATCCCAGAGCCGTCCTGCCTAATAAACCTCTCCTAGACCATTTCTGCTCTCAATTACCCTAACAGGCCTCTTAATTTCTAATTAAGCAGCTCCTTTGTTGAGGGACCAGGGCTGGAAATAAAAAATAAAACAGAACAGGAAGGATTTGGGCCCAGTTTTGCTTTATGAATGTAATTAGGAGACAAAATTGTTCACTCACCTAAGGAATTCGTCACCAAACTGCCTGTGAGCTGACAGACACGCTGTGTTTTCCCTGGGAGCCCTGTGACTGACGGCACTTTTCCTTTCCCCACCCCTACACGTTCCCGTTTGGAGCTGGAGCCACGACAGGCTCTAAATCTATTAGTGCCTGTTATTAAACCCCTAATATTTGCACCAGCCGAGGAAGAGCCTCGGAGCTGCTTCTTCCCAAGCACCTGTGGGCAGGGCGAGGGGGGATGCCGTGTCGCAGGGATGCGATGAAGCACCCCGCCGGGGCACCCTGCGGTTAGGGCAATGCAAACATCCCCCCGCCTTGAGATCTGGGGGTCCCCGTAGTCTCCTCCTGAGGCAGTCAGAGGGAAATAGCTGGATCCTCAGCTCTATCTCAAAATGAACATTTTCCCCTCCAGTTCCGACCTCGTTTTATTCCTCACATCAAGGAGGAACCTTGTACTCGGTGTTTGCATCACGGTAACACCTCCGGGACCTTAGTGGGACTGAGGAAAGTCCCTGCCGGCGGGAGTGACAACGTGGTGGGTAGTGCTGAAAGCGAGGAGAGAAGTGACAGCGCGGGAGAGCCGCTCTCCCATCGCGCGCAAGCTGTCGGGCCCGGAGCTGGGGAGGCGGAGGAGCGCCTGGGCTCCCGAGTCCTACTTTGGTGCCTTCCTTCCAGAGACGGAGGAAAAAGCCAGGCTGGTGCCAGGGGCCTCTTCTCCGGGGCTGGAGACGCTGTTGGTCCCAGCCTGGGCGCTGCGGTACCCGGCGCGGCGACGCTGCAGAGCCCACT
>NW_010549126.1:0-1169 GCF_000687285.1 Phaethon lepturus | reverse complement strand
AGGGACGCGGCTGCAAAGGCAGGGTTGACCCCAGCCGGTCCCTTTCTGGGGGGCATTCATGCCCTCTGAAAGGAGGACGCTTCCCTCCAGCCCGGCTCGCCCCGCTGCTCCCAAAAACCGGCTTTCGGAGCCCAAGGCGCCGGTGAAAGCCCGGGGAGATCACAGGTCGCTGTGCCACGTGTGGAGCCCGGGCAGGGCTGGCATTCACCTCCTCCGCTCCCACGTGCTTCACCGCACGACCTCAGGCTTCGGCATACCATTACCAAAAGGTTAAGCCTCCCCTAACCCTGCATTAAGGCTGCATGATGGATCCCCAGGCAATATAATTAAGGGGCATCGCTGGTATTTTGCTGGTGTCGATGCCCCAAGGCAAAGCTGGGGCGAGCTCAGCCCCGGCAAACACCCACCGCGAGGGGGAGAGAGGTGGCAAAGGCAGGTTGAAAAAGTAGAAGATGAAAAGGTGACCTCTTCCCAAAATGGAGAAAGGAGGAGAAGAGAAAACCATAAACACTGGCAACTGCGTCCATAGGAGAACAAAAAGAAACGACTATTTTATTTGAATAATAACCATCAATAATAGATTGCTAAGAAGCTGCAGATGACTGCAATTAAAAAAAACATTGCATTCCCTGAACAAAATCTAAATTATTCCTCACAGCTTCTCCGCTCGCTGAGTTGTATTAAAATGAAGCGGTTCCTGGTGTGGCAAGGCTCAGCAGAGCTGGGGAGCCCGGGTGGAAGGCATAAAAGAAGAAAAAAGGCAAGGAGGAAGAAGAAGAGCCCTACTGTAGGGGGTTATAAATATTTCACAGCCGAGGAGGAGTGGGGAGCCATGGATATAGATGCAATTGCGGGTGTCTGTGGTGGGAGGGAGGAATTAATCACATCGACAGAGGAGAAAGTTTTCTCGAGGAGCACATGCCCACACCCACGGCCGGAGCGACTCGGGAGGGTCCCTGGTGCCGGGGACGGGCGGTTTCGGGTTTGCTCCGTAGGGTGCAAATGTGACTTGACCTTCCTCTGCCAGGCAGTGTGCTGGGCCTGGGACAGGCACCGCCAACTCCTCTGGAAACGCGGAGTGCAAATATTTCCCGGGAAAAGCCCCAAGACACCCCACAGGTGGGGCTGGAAATGCTCCCAGCTGGGAGCGTGCCGGCCCCGGGACGGCG
>NW_010549125.1:0-9652 GCF_000687285.1 Phaethon lepturus | reverse complement strand
GTGGAGGGGGGAGCCGCGCTCTGCCGTCCCGCTGCCTCCTTGGAAGCCGCTCGCCCTGTGCCTGCCTTCATGGCCCCGCTGTGTCTTGTCGTTGCAGCGGGCATGGGGAACCAGGTGGAGAAGCTGACCCATCTGAACTACAAGGAAGTTCCCACGGCCGACCCAACAGGTATGGACAGAGATGAAGGGCCCAGGATTGGGGTTTCCTACATCTTTTCAAATGATGATGATGAGCTGGAACAGCAGCAGGACTCGGTGCAAGACCTGGGGGGTGAGCACCCTGCCCTGCAGCCCTACGATCCCCAGTTGCACGAGGTGGAGTGCTCAGTCTATTACCGGGATGAGTGTATTTACCAGAAGAGCTTTTCTGAGGAGGATACGCTGCCAGAGGAGGGTGATGAAGGAGGTGGGGGGCACTTGAGCACTTATACCCCAGAGAACCTGCTGAATAGGTGCAAACCGGGTGACCTGGTGGAGTTTGTGTGCCAGGCCCAGTATCCGCACTGGGTGGTGTATGTCGGGGATTTTCAAGTTGTGCACCTGCACAGGCTGGAGGTGGTGAACAGCTTCCTCACCGATGCCAGCCAGGGCAGACGGGGCCGCATTGCCAACCAGCTGTACCGCTACAAACCCCTCAGCCCAGCCGCGGTGGTGCGCAACGCCCTGGAGCAAGTGGGTTGCAAGGACCGGGACTTGAGCTGGAGAAACTCTGAGTGTTTCGCTGCCTGGTGCCGGTACGGCAAGCGGGAGTTTAAAATCGGCGGGGAGCTGCGCATAGGCAAGCAGCCCTACCGATTGCAGATCCGGCTGGGCGACAAACGCAGCCACACGCTGGAGTTTCAGAGCCTGGAGGATCTAATTATGGAGAAGAGGAGAAATGACCAGATTGGTAGGGCTGCTGTGATCCAGGAGCTCTCCAGCCACCTGCAGGCTGCAGAGGAGGAGGAAGAGGATGAGGAAGACCATCATCATCCAGGTGCTCGGACTGCTGTGGAGTAGCAGCCTCAGCTCCACCATACTGCTTAGCCTGGGTGATGGGGATTAAAACTGAAGGCTGCGAAATTGAGCTGTTATAAGCCCTTTGGACTGCTTCGGTGCAGCTTCATTCCAATCACATGTGAAAGGAAGGGGTAAAGCTGATTTAAGTGTCTGTGCTTTAGTGCTTAACTCCTTCAGTGCTTGATGATAAAGCCACTGACTTATTTGTAGAGGATAAAACTCAGGGCAATTCTACCCCTCTCCACTTCCACCTCTTTCCCTTCCTCTCTGCCCTCTTTGTGCATAGCCTTTCCCTCAACCATCTGTTAGTAGGCCTGACCCTACAAGATGCTAAATGCCTTTGACAGCTACTTATCAGCAGAAGTTAAGAGTATTTAATACTATTAGGAAGGAGCCAATGGCTTTCAGGACATGGCCGTGTAGCTCTGAGCGCATGATTAGTTTGGTGGCTGAGAAGCGTGAGGACATTGTTTTCCCTTCTCTTCAGTTGTGGCTCCCGTTGGTATTGCAGCAAGCTGCTTGCTTGCCTGGTGCAAGGTGTCATGGATTGGTAGCCAGGCCCCCAGAAGGTGTAAGGGAGAAATCTCCACTAATTTTAATGAAATGGGTTTGATGTGCCTGGTGCCTTCTTAATTGATAGGAACTTGCGGGTGGGCTGGGGGACCTCCTCCTTTCCTATCAGTGTGTGCCTCTGAGGACAGAAGATGTATTTATTGCTGACTGGTCCCAGGAGAGGGGGAAGTTTGCAACCCTGATTAAGGAGTCTGCGCATTGGTGCGTGCTGGGACTCTTACAGGCAGATACTGAGCTGTGCCAGTGCTTGTTACAGGCTGCCTGGCTTCCCCTAAAGCAAATGGCAGAGCTCCCGATTACATCTGTGGTACACATTGAGGCAGTAGAAGCACTCGTGCAAGGGTATGTGAGTAAGCTGTCCCTCGAGAAGGTGGCCTCTTGGCCGGGTGCTCCTGGCTGTGAGCATGTCACAGGTTCTGCACCGCAGTAAACACAGCTGTGATGGGAGGGAGCACAGGCTGGAAGGCGTTGCAGGCAGGGGGTTTTGGGTGTTCCTTTTTCCTTCCTTACCGCAAAGCAATTTCCTCTTCATTAAGGATTTCATGTTTCCTTTTTTGCTAATTTTTATGGTATGTGGCTGAGCTATAGCATTAGAGAAAAAGAGAGGACATGGTTCCAAAGTTGTTACACAAGTCCCTCATTAAAAAAGAGGGGAGGGAGAGTGTGGTGCTGCCTGCCTTGAATATTCCCTGAACTTGTTTTCAACTCTTGAACTGGTCTCCCACACAGGCAGCACTGTCAGATCTTTGTCCTGGGATCTGAAGTGTGTGAGCAAACAGTGATATGGAGGCAGGTTCAGATGCAAAATTCATTCCCCTTAAAGCACAATAGTGATGAGGTGAACTTCAAGATAAGCTTGAGTTCATTTAAATAATGGAAACTAACAGTGTGATGTAAACTTGAAGCATAGTTAATACCGTCTTCCCCGCAGTTGTTTACAGTTGTACCACAAATAGCAAAGTACTCCCTGTCCTTTCCGCCTTTGAGACGGGAGCAAAGTTTGTTGTTTAAGAATAGGTAGATATCAGCTTTGGGTTAGTTAAGACTATCTGAAGCAACTTTGCCAATGTGATTCAAATAGATTGTGGTGTTGTGTTCTCTGCTTAAAATACACGAGCTAGGAAAAAGCTGTGAAAGACTACTTCATCCTCCAACTTGAAGAGGAAAAATAACTTCTAGGGTTATGCAAATACACCATATACTGTTTCCTTAATGACTCCCATGCTCTCATTTTGGGCTGTGAAATACGCAAATCCAAAGGGGAGTTTGACACCAAGCTCCCTTAGAATGCTATAGCTCAGGTGACTGCACTAAGTTTCTTTTTTTTCTCCAATATGCAATTGAGTTATACGCAAGTTACTGTGGTTGCCAAGCAGACGTGCAACCTTGCTTTGAGAGCATAGTAACTACCAATATATAATTGTAAATGCGTTAATATGTGGATGTCTGCGCACAGGTTTTATACAACTGCTAGTAACCACTAAAAGCTGAAATGATCACTGCAATTGTCCGAAAGAGTGAAGGAGAATCTCTTTTGTACTGATTGAGATGAGACAACTGAGATTATCTAGACCATGAGTAAACTGGCTGTGGTTTCTTTCATACTGAAACCTTGTACATAACAAAGTTTATTTCACTGTGTACTATAGGTATGTAAAATAATATTTTCTTAACGGATATTTTTGAAAGTTAAAAATAATCCCTTCATAACCTTGCATTTGGAAGTAAGTTGTTATGCACATTATTTTCCAATCCTCTGAATGGGTTTATTTTTCATTAGTGATCTAAAGTATATTCTAGGTCATAAAGTATAGAAACTGCTATAAATGTCAAATATTATGTATCTACGGGGTACTAAACAGTAAACTAGTTGTGAAAATATTTTTCCCTTGTGTCTGAAACATCAGAACTATGACACTTAGCCATTTCTGTCCTTCTGAGATACCCTGCACAGTCTGGCTTTGTTTTCGGTTCTTTTTTTTCTACTTTTTGTGTTATAAAAAAGAAATGACCAAATCTGCTTGGGAATGGAGAGCAAAGCTTCTTTGACCAACTGAAATCGTGTCTTGTGCTGATCTTGGTGCTTCTCTGTACCGGTCATGCCTTCTGGGATAAATTCCCACAGGCACAGGGCCTTAGCAAAGAATCCCAGAGCTTGCCTGCCTTGCTAGGATTGCCTCACAGCAGAGTCTGGCATACGTTCTGCTTGTTATAAAATCTATATGCTCCTCTGATGCCTGGGATACAGGTGTTCAGTATTTAAAACATAATCCTGAAATTTCTCTGCAAGCTATGTTTCAGGATTTATCCTGTCTCCTGCTATTCCATTATGTACAAAAGTAGAAGAGGGAGGAAGCCTGGAATTTTTTTATTAGGTCCTTTTTCCTTACCTGTTGATTAGGAAGGTGCTACTAAACACCACTGCAAACATTTCCAAGCGGTCTGTTTTTAAAGCCATGGACCTGTAATGAGCTGCATGTGATGTGCTTCTACAGCAATTCCTGTTCTCACAGCTGCTTTGTTTCTTGTCTTTGCTGTACTTTCCTCAGTTATTGTCTCGCAGACTAAGCTGGGATTTCTAGAGTTTGATTTTAAAGAAAAAGATCTCCCAGGAAAACAGACTTTTTTGTGTACGTGTTTGCTTCAAGACTTCTGTGTAGATCACAAGAGAGGGGAAAAGAACAGATAGAAGTGCTCTTCTCTGCAGTTTCTTCTTTAACATACAGAAATTCAGGTGTGACCTGCAAAGGTCCTAAGTTTGAAGTTGTGAGTAGACCCTACCTTGAGCCACTTGAAAAATCACTAAGACTATTCATGTGCTTGAAGAGTATATTTACATTTCTTTGTGAATAAGGGCCTGGAATTTCAATCTGAGGTATCTGGTGGAAGCATGGAGGATCTGAGGTTGCATAATCACTGGGGGAGAACAAGTAGCGCTGTGAAAGCTGTTTCTCAAAGGGCCTCTTGTCCAAAGAAGGCTTGTGGAATCCAGCCCAAACTTTGGCCTCTGTTTCCCCCTGGAAATCCAGCAGCTACACTGATTTGGTGAGAGGTTTATTACACAGTAGTTGTAAACTGAGTTGATGATTGTGCTGCAGACTCTTCTGTGGTATCTTTCTCTGTCTTGTCTTGCTTGAACTTTCCCTTGCGTTATTAACATTTAAAGTTAATATCATTTATTTTAAAAGCCCTTTGATTGTGCAAACACTAAATCATCTATATGAATTTACTCATTTGGGCAGACCTACCGCTACTGATAGGATGAATGCTGGTGAATATCGTTATGCACATGTTAAGGCTGGTAAGACTAAGCCCCAGATGTGTAAATGCAGCTCCAGCTAGGAATTGTAGATGACCAGTCTTATTTCCCTGGAGTATTGATGTGTTTGCTGCAAATAATGTCTTGGAAAAGGCTTTATAGTAAAACCTACAATTATCCCTTGATTGAGTAATTTTAAAAACACAGTTTAGACATTCACCTTCCATGGCAATGAACAAGGACATAACTTGAAGTAGTCTTCAGTTTATCCCTGATTCTTTATGAATGCAAAGTATTGATTACAACAGCTCTCAGAGCTTACCTGGCCAACAGAATAGGCAGTTGCAGGGTAGGCAGGGAAAACACCCAAAAACTAATTCAAAAACTGTATTTTCTTACTTGGAAAAAAATGTTCTTCAAACTGAAGGACCCTAGACTGTGGATGTAAACTTTCAGTTGTTTTGTATAAATGAAACCCTAGGCAAACTTCTTACGTTTTTGTTCATTTAAATTCAGTATTCCACTCTCAGTACTAAAATAGGTAATATTATGTGGTTGATGTATTTCAGATTTTGAATGTAATGGTGGTTTTCTTTTTCTCTTCTTCTTTGGTTAAGTTTTACCAAAGGTCTGTCCTTGGGTGTGTGAAGTGTGTTGAGTGGCTTCCCACGTGTGCTTTTCTGACAATTAACAGCACGAACCATAATTCTAACAGCCATGTATGAACAAATATTTTTTTTGAAAGCAAAGGTTTAATTTTATATAACAGATCAGAGACTAGTAACTAAGTAGAAGTAGGAAATACTTGTTTCCAACAGCAGTTTCTATTTGTAAGAAATCTACTGTTAATTGAGTATGTGTTGACTACTCTTATAAATCAATGTGCAGTGATAATGCCGGGTGTATTGTATAACAGGCTTAAATTTTCAGATCAGATTTTTTTTTTTTAAACTGTGAGTAGGAAGAAATCAGGGTGACTTCAAACACTAGTGGTTTAGATGGTTCTTCTGCATTAATATTGAATTAGAAGCTTTCTTTAAATACACACTTGAAATTCTTGACATTGTAACACTTTATAGAATCATCCACAATAACAAGTGTACTGACAAAATACGATTTTTTTTCCCACCATGAGCATTTTCTGTAAGCTGTCTTTTGTCAGTAAATGTTGAATTGTTAGTGCAAATATCTTCTTTTCCTGAGAAAGAAGTACAGATCATTGATTGTACCATTTCCTTCAAAATGAAGGGCATTGCATAGTAACTAAAAAGAAATAAAAGATTTATAGTATCTTTTACAACCTTTCTTTCTCTTCTTTGTTGTTTTGAATGGTATGTTTTTCCCCAGCTTTTTGGAAAACTAGTGATTTATCATGATGGCTGCACCAGACACCAAACAATCAACATTTCTACTGACTTCACAGGTCACTTCACAGGTCAGATCAAAATCTAAATCTTCAGTTGTGCTCTTGCTCCAAAGAGGGAGGAAGAATAATCTCTGTACAAGACCAGACCATCATCTGCTTAATGGACAGCTGTATTAATTCCGAGGATCTGGCCCATAATTTAATTTTAAAAGTGGAAAATGAATTCAGCAGAAGATCATATAGTATTAGTTGGCACCTGAGCTTCTTTTGTCTGCCAGCAACTGGTAAAGGAACAGATGCAGTGCCTGTGAGAGGGAGAAATGAGAGAACATCAGAACTTAGGGGGAGTTTTTGGAAAATCTGTACAACTGTTCAGTTGGTGTGATATTTTGTCTTGTGGAAGCTCCAGGGATGGAGTGGGATCTATGTTCCACGCACACCAGGCACAGGGATGTTTCTTACTAAAGGTGATGAGGGTCATTCATTGTAGTAATACGTTGTATCTGTAGGGTAATGGTTCTTAATTTATCAAAGCTTTCCACTATGTGCACTTCCACGATGACAAAAAAACAGCAATACAACAAACAAACCATACTTCTCCACGAGATCCTGACCAGAAAGAGCTATTTGAATCTCACACAAAAGCACCCAGTCAGCTCAAGCAAGAGTGAAACCATGCTGAGGAAATTTAGTTGTAACAAGATGAGACTTCTGCTGCAAGTACTGGTGGAGATCTGGGCTCTTCTGTGGATTGCAGGTGTCTTTGACAGCCTTCTCACAGGTGTGACAGTGAGACAAATTCTGATAACAGAGACAGCAGCTTTTAAGGCTCAGGGCTGCAGGTGGGATTCCACTGTAACATTTAACTTCTAGCTCTGGCATTGACTTAGGTGACTTTGAACAAGATGTATGAGGCACCCAGCTGTGCTCTATGACTGCAAGAATGCCTGAATTTTCAGGTGTCTGATAATAGATCTGAAAAAAACCATGAAGAACCAAAGATGTGTGTTGGGTGACCTGAAAATCCCTGCTCAGCTGCCACCTAGCACTGGAGGCCACTAAACTCTGAAGCTTGATTTTTTTTTTTTTTTTCTTTTTTCTTCTTTAATTATTTACCATAGTGTTTTCAGAATCTTGATGTTCTGGGCTGGTTTTTTTCACCTGGAAATGTCTCCAAGTATGTAAAGTAAAGCAGCTTGTGACTTCTCTCACAGCCTGTGCCCATAGGGAGGGAGATCCAGCAAGCAGCATCCTGCCTCACATCCCAGTGGCTGTTCCCAGAACGTATGTGACCTCAGAAACCAAAGAGGAGCTTTGTAAAAAGGACATTTACACTTTCCTTTTATTTCAGAACACACCTGAGCTAGTAATAGGTTAATGTAAAATGCCTTTACAGGGATATGGACTGTGATGAGGTCTCTGCAATCCTGGCTGGCTGCTCTGAGCCACTGGAATTGTGCAGAGAGGTTTTTTCTTCAGTTCCCTTTTTCCTGCACTGTGGATCACTTCCAGCAGAGCAGTCTGGAAAGTCCTCACCTCACAAAAATCTGGAAGTGATAAGAAGGTTGAATCCCCATCATCTCCAGGCAGAAGAAGAAATCAATTTTCAGTCTTCCTCTGACCTGAAACTATGCTCAAATCTCTAGGATATTGTATAAAAGAAGGCTGCCTGTGACTAACACCTCAGGTTGTCTTTATAAAGGAAGGCAGCCTAAGTTTTAATTTGCAAGAGTGGTTGCCTTGTTCTTTCTTCCTAAGAGTTCTGCACTGTGGTGGGAGGCAGTTCCTGTTAGCTAAGAGTAAGGTGCCCAAGCACTAGGGGCAGGGAACAGCAGACTTGCAGAATCACAGAAAATCCTTAAGGGTGGGAGGGACCTCTGGTGATAATCTAGTCTAACCCCTTCTCAAAGCATGGGCAACTAGAGCAGGTTACTCAGGGCTGCATCCAGTCAAAATTTTAATAACTCAAATGATGGAGACCAATGACCTCTCCAAGCAACCTTCTACCACTTACATGCTTGAGTTTTGTCAAGAACTCCTTGATCATCCATGGCACCTTTGCCTGACTTCTTGCACAGAGAGATGGACCATTCTGGAGCTTGGAGGAAAGTGATTGATGAACATGAACCAGGTGTTATGGACCTCCTCACCAGGACTGTGACCATGGGATTCTTCAAAGTCCCTGAGCAGGCCAAAGTCTGCTCTCTTGAAGTCCAGGTTGTGATCCTGGTATTTGCCTTGCCTCTGAAAATCATGAACCACACTGTCTTGTGGTAATTGCAGCCAAGGATGCCCTGGACCTTCCTATCCCCAAACAGTTCTTCCTTGTAAGTATGCTACAGAGAACATCTGCCTCCCTCATTGCCTCCTTGATCCTGTGTCAGGAAGTTGTCATCAATATACTACATAAACCTCCTGGATTGCTTGTGCCCTGCTGTATTGCCCCTCCAGCAGATACTGGGATGGTTCAGGTCCCCCATGAGGAGCAGGGCCTCCAATCATGAGGCTTCTTCCACTTCTACTGAAGAAGGCCTCATTTACTTCTTTCCAGTCAGACAGTATGCAGGAGCCACCCACCACAACATTGCACACACTGGTCTGCTTGCTAACCCCGACCCATAAGCTCTCAGCAGGCTTACCACCCATCCCCTGGCAGAGCTCCATGTACTCCTGCTGCTTTCCTGTAAACAAGTTCACCTCCTTGCCATCCCCGTCTGTCCTTCCTACAGAGCCTGTATCCTTCCATTGCAGCCTTCAGTTGTGTGAGTTATCTCTCTACATCTCTGTGATCACAGTGAGATCATAACCCGGCAACTGCATGCAGTCCTCCAGTTCCTGTAATCTCCATGCTGCATGCACCAGTGTAGAGGCACTGCAGAGAGGCCCCAGCATGCTTATTTTCCAGAGAGCTTGCCCAACAGAGCTGTCCAGTACAGCTGGGGGTTCAGGCTCCTCTTGTATCCAGGTCTCAGAGAGGATCCAGTCAACCTCCTTTTCATCATCTCATGCTGCATAGTCTGCTGACCTCCTGCTGCAGATTCTTTACTTGGTGACATGGATATTTCATCAGCACACACCTGCAGACAAGGAGCCTGTATTCCCCAGCAAGAAGCACCAGGAACTCCCCGCAGCCTGAGACCTGCAGAGCTGCATCCTCCCTGTGGCGAGTCAACCTTGGCTAAGGGCCCAAATCACCCAGTTGATCTCTTACTCCTACTGAGGGAGAAAATAAGATGGAAATGCTCATGGGTCAAGATAAATACAGGGAGATCGCTTACCAATTACTGTCATGGGCAAAACAGACTTGACATAGGGAAAATTAAATTTATTATCAATTAAAATAGATTTGGTGAGAAAGACAGACAAAAATTAATAAAATGCTTTCCCCCTGCTCTCACCCTGCAGTGAGCAGCACAGCGGGTGCGCACGGGGGTTGCGGTCAGCCCCTCACAGCC
>NW_010549124.1:0-361 GCF_000687285.1 Phaethon lepturus | reverse complement strand
AGTATTAGTGGATTTTTCATCCTGAGCTCCTTAAAGTGATTGTGGCTTATTTAAAAATAATACAATAATGCTGAGGTGTTCTTCCTTAACAAGAACACCTTGGGAATGGAAATAGGAAAGCAAGAGAATAAAAAATTGAAGATAGGGTTGGACAGGCTTTGAAATTCTTCTCCCCCGTGAGTTACACTAGTGGATATTTAAAAAAAATAAAAACCGCCTAGATTTTGTTCAGATTTTCACACTGAATTCCCAATTCCCTTAATAAGAAGCTAAATCAATCTTTAGAGAACAAACCACATAAGACCTGTGGCTCTAAATTATTAAAATATACTCGAGTAATTTTACGGCGTAAGGCTTCAAC
>NW_010549123.1:0-203 GCF_000687285.1 Phaethon lepturus | reverse complement strand
CTCCCACAGCTCCCACAGCCCCTATGGGTTCCTGTAGCCCCTCCCACAGCCCCTATAGTCCTTTTGTAGCCCCCTGTGCCCCTCCCTATAGCTGCTCTCCAGTCTCTGTAGTCCCCTATCATACACCCCATGGCCAACCTCCAGCCCCTGGAGCCCTCTTCCAGCTCCAAATCTTACAGCCCCTCTCCCCTATAGCTTCTTTC
>NW_010549122.1:7643-16106 GCF_000687285.1 Phaethon lepturus | reverse complement strand
GCCCACGCCGACGCACTGCCTTGCAAGCTGCCTTCACACCACGCTGACGGTGGCCACAGTCGTCTCCCGCGGCTCTGCCTGTGTTCGGACCAGGGCTTGCCTTTGCCTTGCGAAAGGCTGCCTTGGCTTTAACCTGGCGTGCTAAAATTCTCCCTGGTTTTCCTTTACCCGGGTAAGACGGCAAAAGCAGCAAAAACGGAGCCGAGGCCAGGGCTTATTTCCACCGCTCCCCTGCAGCTCAGCCTGTCCTCCTCTCCCCTGCACCTGCAAGTCCGCCCCAGCGCCTGCTGCATCCCCACACGTACAACACTTCAGTGCCGCTGGGCGTTTTCAGCAACAAGGGCTTGAGCTATTGGCTCAATCAGAGTTTTATTTAGCCACGGGCTTGAATTTTTCTGAGCTGTTTTATCCTCGCAAGGAATGTACCCTGACCTGTAATGACCCTCCTAATGATATGGGAGAAAAGGAAGGAACAAGCTACTGAGGCTTAGTCCGTGTTTTAGAGTTTTTTGGGATTCCTGAGATGGAAGAGAGTGAGCAAGGAGGAATGTGGATCTCCTTTTTCTACTTTGTCTATTTATTAAGCCTTTTTTTCTTTAAAAGCAAACAAACAAATGAGAGGTACCGGCATGCATCTCAAATACTGAAGTGCTCTACGCCAGGAAATGACAAAGATATTTATTACTTGCTTGGGTACCCAGGTTTTAAGTGCACAGAGATTTCCTGGGCACATATCAAAGCAAAATAACAGAAAGGGGTAGTAGGAAGGGCAAAGACAAAGAGGAGGCAGGGAGGAGGGTATGAATTTCTTTCACACTTTTCACCTGGGTCTCACAAGGATTCTTTGGTCAACCAGAAATTACCTTGTGTGGCTTGAATGTGCACCTTCCTTTAAAAACCAGGTCCCCTAGTCAAGTTGACGTACCTTTTGGGAGGCTTTTCCGACACAGCAGCCCCCTCCTGCAACCCACAGCACTCCAGTTATCCCTCCACGTGACCGTGCCCCTCACTGCTGTTCGGGGGACACAACAAAATCCAGCCTCCTGCAGACCTCCGGGATCATGCTTTGATACCAGAGCGGGAGCTTGGAATAAAAGGGCACGGCCAAAACATATGTACAAACACAGCTCTCGGGAGGCTGCTTTTGTAACCACCACCTGGGGTGGGGGGACCACAGCTTTAATTTCATGTAGGTTTTTGGGTTGGCTGATGCACTTTAATATTGTTCTTTCCGTTGTTCTGTAAGACACAGCCAAAGGTCCAAAGGCATTTCTTTAATCACTTTATTCGACTGTGGGTGAGGTATTTGCTGTTAATTTTTTATCCCATTCGTGCCTCATTGCACTCAGATTAACTCTTTGGTGGGTCATTAAGAAATCACACAGCAAAGCAAGTCATCTGGAACGGGAAGGATTCTGACTGCGAGCGTTGCCTGCCTAAACTCTGGAATCCAGAGATGAAGGCTGTGAATGCTCGTTTATTGGCAGCACTTCCTAATGTGTGTTGCAGTTTGGCAGATGTAAACGCTAGGATTTGTAATCACTGGATATGTAAAAACTGTATCACATTTAATCTTTTTTTTTCCCCCCCCCCCCAAGTTGTGGCCCATGAATAGAGAAGGCAGCTGGAGTTTGGGCTGGCAAAATAAATAGGTAAAGATGAGACAGCCTAGGTGGATAGCAGAGATTAAGTCTCCTGGCAACCATCTGTAGCCTGCACCTGAAAGTGAGTGTGGGTGAAAAAATATTACTATTACAGGTGTTTCCTCTGTGTTCGCTCTCTGATGTCTTATATCCAACCGGTGGCTTCAGTCACCACACATAATGCTTTCGTGCTCTTTCCTCAGATTTGGAAATCTAAACTCCACTGGTTCAATTGACAATTGAAGTTGCTCAAGGAAAATAGCTGGTGTTCTTTGTCCACCACCATTGTAATTTAATTAAGTAATTTAGAAAACTAGATCTGAGTATCTTGGGGCATGTAGCAAACATTTGCAAGTTCTTTTTCATTAGCCCAAACCAAAGTCTTTAATCACGTCCATTTATTTTTTTGTCTTTCTATAAATGGAACATCAGACTGTGACCATGAGCAAGACGAAAAGCAGATGCAGGAAGATGGGACTTGAAATAACTAATTGCCCTCCAGTAAACGTATTCATCAGGAATGTGCCCAGCAATGGATAATTGGCTATTCTTGAGTGAATATAGCTTTGGATGCTGAACACAAAGATATGAAAGTTCCTGCAGAAAGTTTCAACGAAACCTTCCTCTGAAAACCGTTTGTTTTGAAATATTGGCATTTTGCAATGAATAACAATGTCACTGAAAAAGTCCTACTGGAATATTTGCAGTGAAGTCCCCTGAGCCTGTGCATTAATCCAGGTAGCCTGTTCATTTTTATCAGGTTTATTCTTCCCTAGAGGCTGAGCCGAAGAGCTTCCAATTTACTCAGGTCATTAGTGATTTATATGATAATTGGATCTAAGTTGGTTTTAACTATTTGCTTTAAATCTCTGGGGATTTGTATTCTTAGACATTTTAATGCCATTGGAAATTTTACTGATTAAGCAAAGCCAAGTATATGTACTTAATTAGTCCTGAAACCAATTAGTCCTTCATTGGTCAAATTAATCTTGTATCTGAACCTTTAAATGAGTTCTAAAAATTTGGGCATTGACCTCTGTGGGCTTGAGGGCGGTGTCAGATCATTGCCTACATCCATCCTGGGGGACAGTGCATCCACCCAGGCTGGGTGTCTGAAATGGGGTTGCGGGTGATCATCTCAATGGAAAGGCAAATATGGAGCTGACGATGAAGCAGCTGGCAAGCCCTGGTCTCTTGAAGTCAGGCAGACAGTAATCACAGTAACCTGCACCATAGGGTCTTCCTGCCCTAATGGCAATGCCCAAGAGGGTCTTTCTAGTGCTAGGACAGACTGACAGGATCGATAGGTTCCCTGTGGTTGTCTGACTGAATCCTGGATGTAGTAAATGTGACTTTCTTTTCACGCATAATGCAAGCTAATACCTTTTTCCAGTATTCTACAGTAGGATTGGATGAATCATATAATCACAGAATGGTTTAGGTTGGCAAGGAACCTTCAAAGGTCATCCAGTCCAACCCCCACCTCTCAATGAGCAGGAACATCTTCAACCAGATCAGGTTGCTCAGAGCCCCGTCCAACCTGACCTGGAATGTTGCCAGGGATGGGGCATCGACCACCTCTCTGGGCAACCTGGGCCAGGGTTTCACCACCCTCAGTGTCAAAAATGTCTTCCTTAGATATAGTCTAAATCTACACTAAATCTACATCAGTAAGAGCAATGTCCCCAGAGATGAGAAGGAAGGTGCATATGTGTTAACCTGCAAGGAGGAGGCGGGGGCTGTGCTGTGGAGAGCTGTGGTGTGATGATGAAGAAGGCATGACAATAAAAATGCACAGTTCCTCTTGTTTCCTCCCAGTCTCTGGCTCTCTGAAATTCTGGAAAGTCCAAAATTGGATTTTAGGCTCAAGCGCAGCGATACAGGCTTCAGCCAAATTGCATCCTCCACCCTTTGATCCTCCTACTGCCATGAGAACTTCCAGTGGATGTCCACCACAGCAGGGTATGACCCCGCACAACCTGGGAATAGACAGAGTAAGTCATTTTGCTGAGAGTCAGAGAGAAAGTCTGAGATGAAGCCAAGAATAGAGCTCTGCTCCGTTCAGCTCCCAGCCGCGTGCCGCCTCCCCTCTCCTATTCTTCCTCCCGGCGAGCGGCAAGACAAATAGCCGGACACATCAAATCCACTGGGATCAGGAGCTGAGTCAAAGGTCAGTGCTTGGGCACAAAGATGCTTCTATTTACAAGGCACTAATCTGGGCTGCCGCTGAACATAAAAGTTGGTTTCGCCATACAGATGAGGTCTGGGGCAGGAGGTCGTCGTAGCGCGATGATTAGCTGCTTTGGGGAAAAGAAACAGAGAGAGAGGAACATGCAAGGATGAACGGGTGGAGATCGGGCGAGTTACAGCTCTATCAACGGGGCAGCGCATCCCACTGCCATGCTTGCCCGGAGAGGCGACGGGCAGCTCAAGTCTCCCTTCTAACCCTGACTCTCGGCGTAGCTTTGCACCACCAGAACAATGTGGGCGTCCTGCTGGCCATGCACCTCTGCAACCCGAACTTTCATCCCTGTAGAACTCTACACCATGATTCCCATCATTTTCAGGGAAGGGCTTGCAGGGCTTTACCACGTTGCAGCCTCATGGAGGAACCTTGCTGGTCCTTGCTGGTCCAGCACTACCATCCACCCTCATTCTTCCTCCGTAACTGGGGCCCTTTGTCTTTGAGGAGATGAACCAGATTGTCCTTCTGACCAGGGAAGGTTTTAGAGGGTCCCCTGCAGTTAGTATAATAATTTTTGGAAGATGATGGGGACAGCAGCCCGATGTAGATCCAGATGAGCTAAAGGTAGAGAGGGCAGACAGGGGAAGGAAGCAGAACCAGCTCCGTTGGCTTTGATGTTTAATTCAGGTTCTCCCTCTGTAGCATCTCTTTAGTTAGCCCGTGCACTGGTGAAGCACTGCTTGCTGGCCTTCACACTGCGTTTTCGCCATCTTGGTGTGACACCTCTGTAAAGGGCTTTGGGGGGTTCTTGGAGGCCAGATGTATAGGCCTGTGCTGGGACTGTCTGCAGCAGTGTGGCTTTTTGAGCCCCTTTGCATCAGTTGGAGCTTTTTACGCAGCACACAGAGAATGACCTGGCGCTCCAAATCTCACCATCAGACTTTAGCAGTTGTTGCCTGCATGGGCTTAGCCAGCTTTTAACTACTGAAGGGCCTTAAAACACATATGCATTAATGAATGACCCTTCGTACTCCTCCCCTGATAGCCATCCCCACCTTGCAGGTCAGGAGAACAGGGACTCTGCCTTCCTTTCATTCCTGTGGCCTCATTTCTTTCCCGACCTAATCACACGTCCTTCTGAATCGTTGTCGCATCCTGCACGAGGCTGTGAACTCCCTGTTAGAGGACAGACTTTGGCAGGTCCTGTCTGCTGAGGGGTTTCTGTAACTAATTGGTGACACCTCCCCCCTTAGGACAAGCCTTTTGCAGGCTTAACACCAGCAGAGAAGCAGCTCAGCTTGTCTGCGGGCGCGGTGATGGGGGAGCGTGGACCAGTTGGCCGAAGACCCAGCTTGTCCGTCCGTCACAGCTGCGGGTGGAAGCGTGTGTTGGATGCACACTTGCAGGCTGTGCCTGTGGTCGGTCAGCGTGCAAGGAGCCCAGTTACGACAGGCAGCCTGCGAATCCACTGCCCAGCACGTGGCCTCTTGTCCTCCATCCAGCTGGAGAGGAGCCGCCGGCAGAGCTTGGGTTTAATTCACTCCCGAGTCTGGATGTATCGCCCGCTCCCACATGCCGGTTGCTATTACAAGCCCTCTTCTAGGATGTCTGAGAGCTGTCATTTATTATACATAGGAAACTATAAGATGAAATCTATAGCTGCAGCTTCAGTGAAGGATAATTCACAAGGGCTTGCCTGGTGGAGCCGGGAGCTAATGCTGTTAAAATGCGACTCTTCCTGCAAAAAGCAACCCTTTAATGACTCTCAAATGCAGCTTATACAACCACACCACTTACAACCTCTCCAAAGATCCGGACTCTGCTAAATGGATTAACTGCTTAGTGAACTCTCCCAATGTGGTGGACAAGCTCCAACCTTATAATGGACCAATTAAAAGGTCATCGTTAGTTATGGCTGCAGCTTCCTTACATGAGAGCTTCCACACTCCCATTTGGCACTGCAGGCCACCGAAAGCAAATATTGACATTTTAATGTGTTAATAATGGAGCAATAAATTAATCTTTTGGATTCCTCCCTTTGCTTTCCGGAAGGCACCGAAGAGTTAATATGAGAGATGCTTGCAAATCTGGGAAGCACAGGCAGCAATAAAACCTTGTTGTCAAGGCTTTCTCACTAACGAAACTCTTTCCATGGGGGAGGATGCCTTGTCACCTGGTCTGGCACTGAGCAGAGCCAGGCTGGATTCACACCAGGCAGCTCCTGCACCCACCAAGCTGGTGCCACCCTTTGGCTTGCCAGGTAGAGAAGAGATTTCGTGTGGCTCCTGAGCAGCACGAAGCAAACAAGCCACCATCAAGCCTTGCCCACGGAGTTCATTACACCTTGGTCCTGCCCCATCTCTCAATGGGAAGATTCCCAAGTCCTTGCATGTGTGGTACCCCTCAAACCATGGTTAGATCTTGATGTCTACTGGCAGGAGAGCCCATGGCATTCTGCTGTGTTACGGCTCCTTATACCAAGCCACCCAGATGGCTGATTTCAGGCATGCCTGTTTTCCTCCAGGCTGTTTAAAGAAACCGTGCCGAGGATGAGATGAAACCTTTCCCATCTTTGGAGGACTCTCCCATCCTCTTTATTTCCTTGGCAAGTAGCGGGGGGTTAATTCCTGGCAGAAACATTGCAATCCTTCTGCTGTCACCTGCCTGTCCGGTCCCTAACCTTGAATGATGCACCCTGGCATCCCGAGGGGCCTCCTCTGATGGATTGATCCCTATCTAAGTTGGCAGATGAGGGAGGATACTTACTACGCAGCGGAGAGCCCTTCAGAAAGATGTTTTATTAAGGCTGCTCACAAAACAGGAAATGCAATAAAGCACCAGGAGACAAACGAAGAGAGGTAAATATACCATCCTGCCTACCGGGCCAGCCTAACAGCTATAATGTACGGGCCCGCACACTCACATAGGTCACTCTTTGGCCATCACCTGAAGAAAGGAATAGCTTCTGTTTTCCAGCTGATGTATTGACCCAATAAAAGGTATTATTACATTGCCTATCACCGCTGACTACAGGATAGCGTTTTGAAGAGAGTGATGGCTCCCTTTGGAGAGCCACAGAGCAGGAATAAGCCTGTATGGATGTGAGCATGTCAGTGAGAGAGAGATTCCTCCATCTGGAGCCAGCAGGGCTCTCCAAAGACGTTCGACGGGGTTGCTTTTACTGCAATGTAACAGGAACAGCTTCTCTTTTCTGGGGTGGATTTTGGAGGGAGGGGAACGAGGCGTTTTGCCTTTACAATTGAGGTGCAATCTGTTAACAGCAGAGCAAGTTTAGATCCCAAGGATGGATGTTCACCGCTCCTGAGCATTTGGCTCAGCGAGGCAGCTCTGAGCCTGTTTTTATCAGCAGATTTACTCCTGCGGATGACATGGGGTGAGCCACCGGGTCAGGAACATGCTCCTTGCAAACCACAGGCGTGTGTGTGTGAATGTGCACAGGCTCTTGCTCACCTTTCCCCGCACGGTATACGCTTCTTCCATAGCAATGAGGAAGCGGGGGATTTAAGAGCTTCTGAGATTGCTCCTGGGTTTTGCCGTTTGTTTGATCCAGTGTCTCTGTGCGTGAAGTGCATGAGCAGCCCAGACCCCTGCAGAGCTCCTCTCCTCCCCTCGGGTACTCTGAGCACAAGGCTACAGCCTCAGCCGCCCCGTCCTTCCTTTCCCCCCGGTCCCGCAACTCTCGGTGTAGCAGCCCGGCACCACTACGGGCTGGAAAGTGATTTCACCTCCTCGCCAGCAAAGTGATGGCCAAGACCTTTTCTCAAGCGGTGGAGGAGATGGAAATCTCGTGGGTGAGATGTGCCGCCCGTGTTGTCCCATCTGCAGGGCTCAGGGCTCTGGGGCTTGGGACAGCGGGTGTTTCCCACGCGGTTGCTGCGTTGACGGTCAACGGGGTCACCCCTGTGTCATCGGTATCGGGACCCAAGCGTGCCAAACGGCTTGCTGCCGCACCGCCTCGCTCCTGGAGCTCATTACCTGGAATTATGCATGGCAAGGTCCCGGCTGATGTAAGAGCGCAGACGTACGTCTGCTCTTGACAGCATAATCCTTCCCGCCTGCTCTCCTGCCGTAGGGCCCGCGCGACACGCTTCAAGGCATGGCCCAAGGGGATTAGCTGGACGTGGCTTTGTTCCCTTCGCTGGAGGTGTATGGATTACACGGAGGGGGCTCGTGGCCGATTAGTCAGTGCTGATTATCTCATTCACAAAAATGTTCCTTTTGAAACTTCAGACGGTGCTTCTGAGCTTTGTGATGCAAGGAAGAGTCGCGGGGAGACAGAGAGGGATGATAAGCAATTCAATTCAGAGCTTTTGTCGCCAAACGCACTGGAAACGCTATGGTAATTATAAAGCTTGCTGCACATTTCCAGCGCTTTGTGCCTGCGAGGCTTGCAAAACCCCTCCCCCTCCCCTTTTTATTATGTTTTATTTTCTATATGGGCTTATATATATATTTTATACACATGCAGACACATGCACACTGAAAGGAGCTAATAGCAGTTTTAAATTCCAAATGGATTTTCCCTTCCCATAAATCACGGAGTAAATTTGCTATAACGGCCCGAAACAACCTCCCCCTCCCCACCGTACCGCGCCGCTGGCTGGCGGGGGGGGG
>NW_010549122.1:0-7582 GCF_000687285.1 Phaethon lepturus | reverse complement strand
CTTACGATAGGGAAGACCTGTTTCAGCAGCAGCCCGAGGTGATTCCAGTCGAGATGCTGGCTGTAACCTAGAGGAAAAATAAAGAAGAAAAGGAGAGGAGCTGGCAGGGAGGAAGGATTAATGGAAGAGTTTCCAGTATGTGAGTTCTGGATGAAGGCTCCCGGTGGTCTTTAGTTATCTCTAACAAGTCCTCGTGTTGCTGGATGTAAAAGCAAGTGCCAGCTGTGTGTGACAAATGCGTGGCCTGTGCTTGGGGCCCGATGCCCTCCCAGCACAGGCGATCCTGCTGAGCACTGTTTGCCTCCTTCCCCCCTTATTTTTCACTGCCATCCATTCTCGCCTCACGCTGTCTCTCCAACCCTGTCCCTCCTTTTTCCCTGGGAGCTGGGAAGAGGCAGAGCAGCACCCCCTCAGCGCTGGCCCGAGTTATGGTGGTACCGGGGCTGGGGCACAAGACAAGCCAGAGAAAAGCTGTCCCCTGCCAACGTCCTGGTGCGAAAGCCCTGTGGTGAAACCGGCCTCTCGCTTCACACATCTCCAGCCTGCAGGAGCCATGCTCTGCTTTACCAGCCTCCATCCAGGCTCCTCTCCGCCCGGGAGTCCTCCAGCGTTTCCCTCTTAGGACATAAAGCTCACAATGCCTGTTAGAGGCTTTTTGGGCTTTGCTGCATTGGAACTCTGCCTCTCCCCTCCATGCATCACATGTGGAAGGATGGAATGTAGCTGGAACATCAGCTCCTTTCTTGTTAGGGTGGGTTATATATCCTAAGGACATGGCCACATGATGGGTGCTGGTACATCTAAGCTAATTTTCTGGGGTCCTCGGGGGCAGGGGTTCATGCATGTTTGCCAGATGGGCTGAGGACTGCTGAGCGATGCATGCATCGTAGTTTTGACACTGTGGACCACCAGAAGGGAATCTCCTTTTGTTCAAGCTTCATTCAAGCTCAGTGACTTTCCACAGGAGCAAGAAGGTCTGAGGTCTGTTTCCATGCCCACAACGTCATGAGGGCAGCTGGGCTCTTCTGGATAGCTATGGCTTATCAACTAGAAATTAAAGATTCATATCCTAATGCCCAGACCCCTGGAACAGTTTGGGCTTGAAGGTTTTGTCTCTGTTTTGCTTTTCTCTGCTTCTCTTTGCTTCGGAGCTTGGTTTCTGTAGTTTTGTTCTTTGCTCGCTGGTCTGACTTTCCTATCTGTGCACAACTTTCTCCGACCTGGGCCAGCTGGCACAGAGCCTGCAGCCCCAGCAGCAAGTGGTCGCAGCGGCTGGATGCTGAGAAGAAAACTGCTGCCGTGTCACTCCGAGCCAGTGCAGTTTGTAGGTGTTGGGGAAATGTGGGCAGGGAGCACCGAGAAGAGCCTTGCCCTCTGCTCGGCTCATCCTCTGCCACCACTCCTCCCTGCAAAATCCTCCCTTGCCCAAATTCCCCTGCAGGCGGAGAGGGCAAAGATGATGTGAAAAGCGTAGCTGTGAAATAGTAAAACCATGAGAACAGGCTGAAATTAATTCAGCAGTTCAAGGGGTACAACTGAGAACCTACCAGGGCATCTCAGAAATTGCTGCCAGCAACTCCACGGTTGTTCTGCAGAAAGCAAGGTATTGATCAGCTCTGGGCTGGCACCAGGAGTGTCTGTAAGAACGGTACTGAACTAGGGATTTCTCCCAAAGAGGAAGCACGGTGGAAATGACAGGGAAGAGTTGGGAGGATGCACTGAGCTGGGTGGAAATGAGTCACAAGTCTCATGTGACTTGGAATATGACATGCTTGGGAGGGAGAATGCGTCACGTACCCCATCAAATGTCCCAGCAAAAGGGATGGTGTTGAGTATCAGGAACTTGGAGCTACCTCTGTCCACCTCTGGCTCATGTAGCCAGAAATAAGAGCCATGCTCTTGTGTAGACATTGTCCTGTTAAATAGCCTATTGGGCTGGGAGGAACAGGAAGGACTTGGGAAATTGCAGGTCAGCTTTTGGTTTAGCCACAGTTTTCTTATGTCACTTTGAGCAAGGGATGTAGAGACGGGGGCTGGAATTAACATGGAAGATACTCTTAGATACTATTTTGATGGCTACATGGAGCAGAAACTGGTAGAAACCAAAATGAGATGCACCACTGCACTGAGCTGCAGAGCACTGAAACACCTTCATGTAGAAATGGTGAGCATGCCACTAACTTCAGCCTGTCTTGCCAGCGCTGGGTTTACTGGAGGGCCACCTGCAACGTCTTCTGGCGTGATGTAATGAGCAGTTCTGGCCACAGATAAAAGAGGCTGTGTGGTAGGGCTTGGTGCTATGGAAACTCCCCAAGCTTTGCTGTCCAAGCCATCCAGTGATGGCCATCTCAGCAGCTTTCTGCTCTCAGACTGCACTAAGCCAACACACCAGAGCAGGGGTCTTTCTGACAGTGAAAGGTCCCAACGCTGTGTGGCTATTAAAGAACCCATGCTACTTTCAAAAGGTACCTTTAAGCTTTAATCTTGGCTCACCTTCCTTTCCAGGATTTTTTTTTTTTGTTCTTAGAGGAGACCTCCCCATCTCCTCTAAAGTGTCACTTGGATCTGGCATTTGCTCTTAAAATTCTGCCACACTGTACCTCCAAGGAAGCCATTTCAATAATGACGTATCAGTGCCCATAAGTACTCTAAAGTGTTTTAAAAACCATCCCTAAGTGCTTGATTTACCTTAAGGCACCCCATGCATGCCCCCAAGAGATTAGATTCTTGTCTTTCCCTTCTAGTTCCCCAACAATTAAAATTGTCCTGTACTTTTTGCCCATAATGCCCAGCATGATTAAAAAGCATTTTTTTTTCTGTAGTGGCTTGATGATTTATAGACAATGAGATTTTATCAGTAGAGCACCACATTAAGAAAATGCTTGTTAATTATCTGCTGGTTAATATGATAATTTAGCAAAAAAACAACACCTATTAAGAGCTTCTCATTAGGTGAAATGCTTCTCATTTTTAACACACAAAGTGTCCAAGTTAATGAGGTTCACCTTCGATTTGTAGCTTGCTCGGAGATTAAAAGCTCCCTCCATTTATAACTCTTCACATCGCTCCATTTGTAAAAGCCGACACAAGCCAAGCTTGAATACCTGACTGCTGCACTGTCTCTTCAAAGACGAGACGACAAAACTCCATCTCCCTTCATGAAAGCCTTTCCAGCCCGACGCACCTCTCCGTCAGTCCCCTGCTGCTTCTGTTTTTGCAGAGCTGACGCTACTGAGGTGGAAGTTAGACAGAACCAGAAGCAAACCAGATGCCCACGGCGTTAGGGACAATTTGAGGACTTACTCTGCCAGCTCTGTGTCACTGAGACCAGCCTCTGATCTCAGTGACATCAGTGCAAACCTGACTAAGTCCACTGGTACTGGTGGAGTTCGTCATTTCCAGAAAAATCAAACTTCGGCTACATGGATTGGAATTTCTTCCTCTCATTCTCCATTTGAGGAAAAAACTATTTTGGGGGGTAAATGTGGTATATGCAACAGTTTGGGCCAGTTTTACCTGAGGGACTGTGGTGGGGAGGGGATTATTTAGAAGGAGGGGTCTTGCACTCTGTAAAACTGGCTCTTCATGAGGTGCCTCCAGTTGAGTGTTGTATTTGCAAATCTCAAGCCCTAGAGAACATGTTCAGATGCAGCTTCATCCTTTTCTCCCCTTTCTTGGCACCTTCTCCCGGATAAGGCTGTGTGGCTATGCTGTCGCTTTTTTTCCCTGCAGGACCACATAGTTTTCATGGAGAGCCTGACCTTTACAGGTAGGATTAAGAGGAAGCTACTACTCTTCAGGAGCAATTTTGCAATTCAGAGGTACAACTTAGCCATTTTTTTTCAGCTGGAGAATGCTCTAAAACCTCAGTAAGTACTGTTAAATTCCACCTCTGTTTCTTACTTTCTCATTTTGGAGCAGGTAGCAAATTCCATCTGCATACTAAAAGCAAGAACTGTCCAGCGTTTGCATCGGAACAAACATGAGAAAGGTTTAGGGGAATATATTTACGATCAGACTCTTCTTCCCCAAACTGAGATTACCTGTTGCTGTGGTTTTTTTCCCTTCACCATTTCTTCCAAACTTTGCCACCCACAATGATTATTCAGGCTGACTTTGTATAAAGCAAACGGTGAAAAGAAATTCCTTCATCTTCCCCTTTTACACCCTTTCTTTTCATCCTTCAGCTGTTCAGCCCTTGCCTCTATAAGAACAGATCAGCCAGTTCAATTTCATAGCGGCCCGTGGATTAAAGATCGTATCAAGCCTCTAAAATGACTGTGATAATCAGATTGCGAGGGCCCACATTTATCTCACTTGGCAAGTAGCAGCTTAGATAAGCTCCATGCTGAAGAGAAGGGCTCTTTTTGTTTTGCTTTTTTTTTTTCCTATCAGTCTTGCAAACTCATTCTGAAATCTGAGTCTCAAGTTGGGTCCTCTCTGTCTTACAACACGTCACTGGCAATAAAGACTCAGCAGCCCAAATGAAGAACTTCTTGACAGCTCTGTAAAATATACCGTCTTCATATCATGCCTTTGGGGACCCGTCTCCCACCTCGCTGCTGTCAAGAGGCTGGTGAACATGTAGCTGCCTGGAAATGAGTCAACAATTTGAGCGGGCAACTGGAAGGAGTAAAACCCAGTGCATGCTGTATGTGATTAATGCCAAGGCAATGAGAAGGAAAAGAAAGAAGAACTTCCTTTTGTCCCTGCAGTTAACAAAACTGTCTCAATGCAGACAGCAGCTGCAGCACGCAGGAAGAGGGCACTTCACGCATTGCCCTTTTTTAGGACAGATCACTTTAAACACTTTAGTCACGCTGCTTTAATCATCTTCTGCAAAGCCTGAGTAATCACAGTCTTCTCACGCAACCCTTGTAAGCGAGCCCCTCTAGGCTGCACGGTCATGTAAATAAATAATTACATCAAAAATTCTACATTAAAAGGACATTAAGGCTACAAAAATGAGCTCTCAAAAGTTGGGAAAGGGCAGGATGTTGGTCGCCGGTGCCCACGTGGGTACATGCATTAGGATAAAGGCTCTAATTGCACAACGGTAGGGGACAGGAGGCTATCATCTAGGCTGCCTCTGGTGAGATGCTCCCGTGGCCTGACAGATCACCTTTCTCATACATCCGGCTGGTTACAGGTTCAGTGCTTGTTTCTGTGGCATTACATTATATTGAACATACTAATGAATGTAATTAAGCACTTGTGTTTTAGACAGGGTCTGTGAAGTTCTTCAGACAGAGCAGGGAACGTGGTTTGCTGTTATCCCACCTGCAGAGTAAAGCAGGTTTGGTAACAGTTCATAAAGCTCTGACATTTTTGAAACAGGGCGATGGATGGAGATATGCATTCCTTGCAGATGAGATGTGGACAAGGCCATTTATTGCTCTGTTGCAATAGGGCATACTTATAGTCAGGAACCTCCTGAGAAGAGGCAGCAGAGCCCCTGGCTACCTCGTCTCCAAGGCTGGTGAACCTTTCCAAGGGAAATCCCTGGATTACTACTCTGCTAAAGCCACAGCTCAAGGCGATGACTTTGAGCAACCTCATTTAAATTCAAAGCTAGATCTAACTTTGGAGTTGGCCTTGCTTGGAGTGGGGAGCTGGTCCAGACGCCTCCAGATGTCCCTTCCAGCTCAAGTTATTCTGTGATTCTGTACCATTTCCTGTTGACTGTGTTGTAGTTTTGGCTAAAACTTTAGGGTTTACCAAATCTCCAGTTTCCTTGACTTATTAAGGGAAGGAAAATTCTCATCAAGTCCCCATTTTTTCAAACGGGTTCTGTGTCCTCTGCTGCAGAGGAGAGGTGAAAGCTGCGCAGCAGTGGCACCAGGAAGCGATGAAGTGGCTGAGATACTGAAGGGGAGAAAAGCCAGTGCTGAGATTTAGGCAGGGAAATGTAGAGCTGGTTTGAAATTTTGTCCCAAAATGTTTTCCTGATGGAAAAGCATGATTGAGCAGGAAGGCTTATGATGATTAGGACAGGATTTTAAGTGACAGATAGCTAAATCCAGGCACACATCTGAAGATGGGAAAACCCAGAAGTTCAAAGGTGTGTGATTGTCCCATTAGTTTGCCTCTTACCTTGTGAATATTTCAGTTATTTATCTTTTGATAAAACCTGGAACAGTTTCAGGAGAGCTTGATTATTCTTGATTCAGAACAGGGACTAAAGCTCGGCCTAAGCTCATTGTAGAAGTACAACCTAACCATGACTCTACTTTTTGCCCCCTCATCCATTGCAGAAGATCTTAGATTCATTAGAATATTGTTAAAATGGAATCTTGATTACTCATTTCTCCTCATTCAAACGAGAATTTTTGTTTTGTGGCCAGCCCTATTTCAGCCCTGACTCTACCACAAAAATCCCTTCGTCATGCACACACATGAAGTAGACTAAAATCTTTGTTGACCATTCATTGAAACCAAGCAGTCTAATTTGTAAAAATGTTGAATAGTTAAAATTGAAACTAAAATGATTGTCACCCTAGAGATCTAACAAAGAAAGCTCTAAAAAAGGCTACCCTTTTGGAAAAAATGGTTCATAGCAAGCTCAGATTAAACAGTCATAATGCATGTATGTATGTTTTTTATCTTTATGTCTCAGCACCTAGCATTTACTGTGAGGATCCTACTACAGCTTCATCTCAGGAGGGTGTTTTGAAAGTAAATTAATTCATACTAGTGAAACTTCTGGCATGGAGGTTTGTCAGAGAAAACAATTTGGAATTTATAGGACTGCTTTTTGAGCAAGGCTCATATACTGTGCAGAAAAATAAGGGATGGGGTTATCCACTGAATGACAGGGAGAAACCTAGTACCTCATATGTCCTCAATAAGGACGTTGTATCCTGTCAGCCAAGTTCTGGAGACAAAACTCATGCAACCATGTAATTAAGGTTATAATATAATGAGTATATATGAAAGGGGTTCAATTAAAGTATGTACACTGGCAATTTTGGCAATTCTTAGCTTTGATTTTAAAACCCCACTGTTCTTTCGTGTCAAGGTTATAAATAACTTCCTCTTTTTTTCTTTTCTCCTTTTTTTTCCTAAGGAAAAAGGCTATATTTCCATTCATTCCTCCTTCTTGCCACTCTGTCGGTTGTCACCAGGATGCATCTCTCAGATTCACCCTGTAGAGTTCCTTTGCTTGTGCTAACCCTGTTGGGATGACAGTGTGCTCTGTGTTGATCAGCATGCGAGTATAGAAGTCTCATTTATGTCTGCTGACAATGGAGAAACTGTGTGATGAGAGCACCAGGCTATGTCTGCGCTGGCAAACTAACACGAGCCAGGGCTCAGGCTGGCAGCACCAACATGTGGTCATCCAAGCTGTGAGCATGATTCTTGGTGAGGTTTTGGTCCAAGCCCACTAGTACACTCCCAAAGCAATGCCTTGTCATGGTTTGGGTTGCAGAAAATGTCTGTTCCATCATTCCAGATACTCTCAACCAACATCTACTTGTGTCAAAGTCTCCTATCTCATTCCTTTTTTGTTCTTTACTCTTGCTGGTGAAAGGGTTGGAAGGAATGTCCTATGAGGATGTCCTGGTTTCAGCCAGGGTAGAGT
>NW_010549121.1:932-1221 GCF_000687285.1 Phaethon lepturus | reverse complement strand
CGGCGAACGCGGTGCCCTGCCGGACCGGCACGCGGCACGGTCCGGGGTCACGGTTATTTCATGCCTTTCCATCTCCCAGGGTTGCTGGTGACTGTGTGCAGCAGCATACTTCATGCCTCAGTTGAGACTAATTAAGTATCCTCATTAACACCCTTACCGTCCCAGCCTCCCTCATTCCCGGACCGTTCCCGCGTCCCTCAGCCGCAGCTGGGCGTGCAGCCCCCCAATTCCTGGGGCCACCTTCCTTATGGCAGGGCCTGGGGTTCTTCATCAAGTCCCCCGGGGTTGG
>NW_010549121.1:0-852 GCF_000687285.1 Phaethon lepturus | reverse complement strand
GCCCCGGGGCGGCTGGCAGCATCCCGGCCGGGGCCGCGAACGTTGGCGGTTGTGTGAGGGGGGAAAGACGAGATGGTGACAATTTATTACGTGCATGCATACGCGTTTCAGAGAGCACTCCTGGAGAAGGGCCTCTGATTTGAGCAAGACGGAAAAGCTGAAGCTAAATGAGCTCCCAGCTGGCACCGACAGCCGGGCGATGAGTGAAGTTGCACGAGAGCTGGGACAACCGGCCTCATATGCCAAACTAAAGCTCTGCGCTGACGTTACCCCTTGCAGCAAAGAGCTCTGGGCGCTTTCAAGGCTCCTGGCCCCTCAGACTGCTTCTGGACTGAGCCTATTCCTTGTCTTATTGAGTCATTAAAATATCTTGCTCTAAACCAGACGTGGGGTTACCTTTGAGTTGACCTTCCAGGGACGGTGGCGGTTCACGATTGCATGCATCCTACCTCAGGGGTAGGTCGGTATTGCTGCTCCTTTTAAAATGTAAACTTCAGCTTGCTTGCTTTTGCTTAGCCCGGTGTGGCTCTCTGGCCCTGGCTCTGCAAAGCCTGTCTCGTGGGGTTCGTTTAATCCCATCCCGCTGCATTACTTTCCTCCCTCGCAGTGGCTGTGCACACGCGCACAGAAACGCATACGTGGAAACGATATATGCACATACACTCTTACACCACGTGAAATGAGTCAGGGAATGGCTGTTTACGGTGCTAGAGATTTCTTCCCATCCACGCTAGGGATGAGACGACATAGTAAGACCAATAAACTCCGCCTTTGTAGTCAGTTGTCTTCAAGTAAAGCAGAAGAGGGGCACTGGCCAGCGCCTACGTTTGGGACCACCCCATGGTCCCCGAG
>NW_010549120.1:0-20257 GCF_000687285.1 Phaethon lepturus | reverse complement strand
CAGGACTGCTGAAAAATGATGGAGAGAAGAAGATGCTTTTGGAGAGAACAAAAAACCTAGTTAGACTAGCGTTAATGCAGGTACCAGTAGATGGTGCCACTGATACTGCAGTCTCTCCACTTCTGAACATTAATTTTTGTCTCCCCTGTGAGAAAGGGAACAGATTCAATCTCTGATCGCCAATTCACAGTAATTGACCCAAGGCTTTTCCTTATTATATTTCACCTATTTAGAAATACCCAGTCTTGGTATTCTTCCCCATGAAGGAAACCTTTTGTGTTCTGTGAGGGAGTAACAGCAGTGTGCTCTAAGACTTTAATTTTCTCCAAGGTATGTTTAGTTTACAGAGATGGAATTATTAGCTCTCAGCAGGCAGGTAATTGTTCAGAGTGGAATAAAACTTTCTGCTGTTTGTCTTAAAAGAGATGCCGTACAGAAATCCCCTAAGTTAAAACACACCCCCTCAATTCAGCTAATGTCCTTTTTTAGTTTAGCTTGTGTGTTTATTTGTGTGTGAAGTAAAGAGACTTTTACTTCTCTGAGAGTTAACGGCTAAATGCTTAATAACATCATAGTAATTTGCTGTGGCTAGTCATCCTTGACTGTGTGTTCAAACAAGCTTGAAAACTGTAAATACTGCTTCAGTTATTGATTAACAAGAGAGAATAAAAACTGTTAAATAGGTAACTGGGATACCTGCAATGTTTCACCAGGAGTATGTATTATCAGGAGGCTGCTTACCTATGCCTCTTTCAGGTAGTATATTCTGATGCTTCTAGTCCACGATTTAAATACATACCCCTCTTTTTCTGTGTGGATATTAAAGGTCTTGGAAATGTGGTCTAGTGACATAGCAGTAGAAAGGAGAGGGGAGGCAGTCGTGTGTGCTTTGTGTTGGGTTTTTTGTCTTGACGCTCTTCCAGTTTTACTTTGTGCCAGGGCAAGCTCTATGTATCGACTGTGCTTTTAGATATTTTTGGCAGCATCTATTTTTCTTTTTTCCTTTTCCCTAGGAGTAGGGAAAACCTTAATCCTTCATAAAGTGTAAACTCAAGATCCATTTTTCCCTTACAGGCAATTCTCACTTGAAGCATGCAAATTTAAGATCTTTCTCTCCACTTAAAACAGTGTGCTTGTTCTACAGTTCATCTCTTTACAGCATTACCTTAGGTTCTGGAAATAAAATTTCTTTCTTCAGCTTGTTAAATGGTATTATGAGGCTTCAGAGTGCAGTTGGTTTCTCTGTGTTTAAAAGTCATACATGCACTTTTGTGCAGAACAGCTGTGTTATGTTCTGTGTCCTGTTGCACGATGCCACAAACCAGGCTTAAGGGCATTTATCCCATTTTTACAACCAGATAGTCTTTGATGGAAAGAAACAAAGTACAAACTAAAGGTAACACAAATTGCCCTCCGAAATTCTCTATGGGAAACGTGATACTAAGAAATGGGTATGAGGGCATGTCATCAAGGAAAGATAAAAGAAAATAAGGAAAGTTCTATTGAAACTTTTGAAGTATTACCATTTGTGGCAATACTAGCAGAGTTTTGGGGAAAAGGGTTACCACATCACATCTGCTGAGCTTTATTTTACAGAGTAACACTACTACCTTCATTTAGAAGTTCACTGCCTTAAAAATAAAGGTGTTCTTTCTGATTATGTCTGCTGCTAAAAAAAAAATTGCAGTAGGAAATGGAGTTGTCTGTAAGAAGTTTTTGTTTTCCTTATTGAGGTGGATCTGAATTTTGTTTGTGTCTGGTAATTTCTTAAAGGTCGAATTCTGTAGTTACGATAGTGTTTGGCATTTCAGCTAAGGCAGCAGTTTTGAAAGGAAATTAACTGTGAAGAATTCCAATAGGAGGTGATAGTATACCTTTTTGTATCGTTATTTTTAAATGACATTGCAATCTGAAGTGTGAGCCCATAAAATTGCATGTACATAGTTCTGTGAGTATATGTACATCAATTCTTTTCACAAGCAAAATGGTATTCGTAAGCGTAGACATAAGTACATTTTTGTCTATATCATAAATTACTTGTCTATTTTATTATGTCCTTTGTTTGCAGGTTGGATTTGCTACCATTTTATGCAAGGCTGGTTGCCACATTGCATCCCTGTATGTCTGATGTAGCAGAGGATCTTTGTTCCATGCTGAAAGGGGATTTCAGGTTTCATGTATGTTCTGTTGGTTTAGTTTTTTACATTCCAATTAACCAATCTGATAATTGCCATCTTTTGGAGAAAAAATAATGTTTGATATTATGTAGATGATAATTATAAAATCTAGTGACTCAGTTTGGAATATTTTTGTGTCATCTGAGCAGATTTGTTCTGTAATACTAGGTTTGTATGTTTTTATATATTAAAAAAGAATTCTTTATGTAGACAGGTATGGTAAGTTGTATTGTTTGTGGTGTCATCCTTAATTTCCAGTGTTAAACAGTGATTGAAGTGAACTGTGTAACAGTTACAACAAAAGTTGCAAAAATGAGAAACTGTGCGCCAACTGTAAGTGTTAAAGAGTTTCCTGTTAATTAATAACTTACATTTAAAATGAGAACTGACCTATTCCAATAGCAGATCCCCACTACAAGGTTACTATTGTAATACAGTGGTTACTATTGTAATGTAGTGTGTAATGTAGTGCTTGATTCTAAAAAATAGTATTCTTTGCACTTTTTATCAATCAAAATTTTCAATACCTCAAATTTTTTTTCAGTGGTGTTTCTTTCACTTTGTTCTAAAGTTTTGTAGTAGAATTGGTTATGGTGTACAGTGATGACTCCTTCACTGTTTTCTGAATTTTATGGCACAGGTATTAAAATTTTTTTTTTTCCCATTATCAACACTAAAAATGTGTATTAATTACTCAGACTTCAATTAAGTCTTAGCTATCTGAAATTAACTGTCAGAAGAAGTTATTTCTGTTGTGGAGAAATAAAATTCTGTATTTTGCTGAACATGAATACGTTTAGAAACAGAGTTAAATTTGTAGTTTGTCAGTACAGTTATGCTGGCTGTCAGTGATTTTTGAAAGGAAAAAAAGAAAAGAAAAAAGTCTACACTCTGTTAAACCTGATTTGAAAAAGCTATCAATATTCATATTTCCTTAGGGACTATACCAGTGGTCCTAGTCATATAAACACTAATTATTGATTCTAAAAACATAGACTCTAGAATTCTAAACCACTACTTCACCACAGCAAAACAGGGTGGCCAGGTTGATGTGTGTCTATAACTGTAGGTATATTAGAGGACTTTATTTTTTGAGGGGGCAGAGGTGTGGGTGAAAATTCAAAAGCTCCTGAAGAAACAAGGTTGTAGAGAGGCTTTTAGGAAACTTGGTGATAGATAAAGGTAGAGCATAAGTAACCGAACAAGTGTCAAATACTTCTGAATTCTCAAGCTTATTAAGCACATTTGAGTCAAAGTAATTTGTAAGAGGTAGGTATTTTTGAGGGTCTAAAATAAAATGTGTTTCTTCTTCAGGTAAGAAAAAAGGACCAGATCAACATTGAAACAAAGAATAAAACTGTGAGGTTTATTGGTGAGCTTACCAAGTTTAAGATGTTCTCCAAAAACGATACTCTTCACTGTTTAAAGGTTAGCGTTGTGATAGTCCTGTACTACCGCGTTTGCTGATAATGTATCCTCATGCTATTCCCCTTCATATCTATTGCTGATGTTACCCAATAATTCATTGCATACAATGTCTTAAACCCTGATGTCTGTTGCTCCTGTGTATGAGGAGACTTTTATAGCTGTTCTAGAAGTTAGAATGTCTTAATTGTTCTGATGGTAGGAGTATATTAAACTTTCACCTTCGGACATAACCAAATTACTAATAATTTTCTTTGTAAAGCAATGGTAGACATTGCTGCTTATTCATTTGTTGTGTCTTGCAAAACGAAGTGAGCTTTTCTTTCTATTATGTTGATTTCAATTAATATTTTTAATGTTTTTACAGAGAAAATAACAGTAAGGGAGAGTGGTTAGAGGCAGATAGCTTCTCAATGATGCAAGGAGAGACTTACATGCCATTTTAGCATGCTTTTGTTTATTGAGGAACAAAAATAAATCTTTGGAAAGCATTAATCTCTGGCCATATTATCTCAATTTGCATGCTGATAAACATTCAAACTTATCTTTGATGTCAAGTCCCAAATTGAAAATGGATTTTACAAATAAAAGTGCCTTTATAAAGGTGGTTGAAGACTCACATGGGTTAAGATCATTTCCTCTAGGAATAGTTTCTGTTCATGACTTATGAATTGAAGGTCAATTCTTAAAAAGTTATACTTGCTCATCATTTTTCCTCTCTCATCTATAAAATACTGTAGAATGCAAAGCTCTACTAATTTTTAGTTGTTGCTTAACTTACACAATACAATTAAATTTTATGTGCTTTGAAGTTATTGCATCCCTGTGCAAGGTTATTCGGTGGTTTTCCAGTCTAGCAGCAGGAGTTTTAAAGCAGATGGAACAGAGCTGGAAGGGGTATGGGAGAAATTATAGTGCTTGTTTTAATATTTTAGTCTTTTTATGCTAGGCTTAGGAAGTATCCTGTTTTTAGCTTTCTGTAGTCTAAATACGGAGTCTAGGCTGTTCTTAAATACTTTTAAATGAGATGAATATTTTGATCTCATTCACTGATAATCAGTGAAATCAGTTTGCTTTTTCTTTCTTAAAGAATATGGACCACCACAATAGTGTAAAGTCTAGTAGATATAACTTAGTCTTCTGCAGTTGAAGATTATGTTTAACATGGTTGTGTTTTTATATAAATATATATCAGATGCTTCTGTCAGACTTTTCTCATCACCATATTGAAATGGCATGTACTCTGCTGGAAACCTGTGGAAGATTCCTGTTTAGATCACCAGAATCTCACTTAAGAACCAGTGTTCTTTTGGTAAGAGAAAACTCATTGTTTTATGGTGGAGGGTGTCATGGACTGAATTAAACTAATGACTTCTTTTATTTTCTGACTTTGATGCAGTCTGACCATAATGATGATTGTGATTAATATGTTAATTATCTGTTACAATGTTCAAGCACTAGTAAGTGAAGACTTGTCATGAATAACAGGGGGATAACGTTCTTGATTCTTTAATAGAAACAGAGATGGCTATGGAGGGAGAATGAATCCGTTTTCCTGAAATCTCCTCATTGTGGAATGAGGTTGAGATGGACTGGTGTTAGATATTTTCAAGTCCTAGGCTGCTTTGGCACTGTCAGCCTTTTTTTGTGGTCCTATGGACTTTTATGATGTTGTTATTTATAGCCTGCCCAGTGTAGTTTCAGCTCTGAGATTGCACTTCCTGTGAGAATAGCTTTCTGAAAGTGTTGTGGAGAACTCCAGTTGACTTATAAATCTGTTAATGATTTAAATGTCAATAAAGACTTAAACTTCTGAAGCAAAAAGCTATTGCTTTTGAACTGCAGATAATTCAGATGTAGGGCAAAAACAGAGTGAGGTTGAAAGAATAGAGAGGCTGTACCTGAACATGTCTGAGATTCTATTTGAGAGGAAAAATGGTAATGAACAGAACTGGAGATAAGATATTCCAAATGGAGATGAAGACAGTTGTGAAAGAGGTGGTATATGTGCCCTGTGTAGCAATCTGAGGTTCTCAGTTTGAAGAACAAGTTTATGAAGACACTAGAGGAAGGAGTTTTAGAAGCAGAAATCGGTAATTAAGGCAAGAGTAGAAGTGGTATCTGTAAGTCTAGATAGGTACTGGGAAAGATTTAAAAATAACAAGGATTAGCTTTGGTTCTTTTTTAGTGTATGAATTTTGAGCCCTGAATAATGTGTTTACTGGCTTGAGAGACAATCCTAAAACTGTGTCTAAGGCAAGAGACCAAGTCAAACATGGTTGAAGAAGTCCTTCGAAGATGGATACTGGCAATAGCAAATTGCATTAAGTTAAAAGCAGCTTAAGCAGATACAGACCAACTAATAGACCATGTTGTATTAGAAGCATGACAGGATGTTTTAATGTTCCCTTCAAATCCATGCACTTCAGGAAGAACATAGACATGTATCTGCAGTAAAGAAAGTACTTGCTGCGTTTGGGGGAGAAGGTGTACATAGTTTGCCCATTGGGAAGGCAGCAGTTTAAGTGTTTGGAATGTCTTTCTAGAGATACAGTTCTTAAGCTGTGAAATACCACTGTCTTCTGTATCTATCTCCTTTCTTATCAAAGCACAGGCTTGCACTTGACAGGTCTTTCTCTTGAATCTATAGCCTCTTTTCTCAGTCTGTAGAGTTAATGGAGGAGCAGTTGTTGCATATGTGGGTATATTGTTGTACAATTTCGTTTCCACAAAATGCTGTTTCTTTCTGAAGTTCTTTGACTGTCATAGCATTTTTTGTAGTGGTGTAGTCACAAGAGGAAAGAGATGGACAAATTATCTGCAAGTTCTTGGCTCAGGCTTTTTGTTGCTGAGTGTATTTTATCTTGAAAGGTTTGAATATCTCAATTTTCTAAAGGTTTGCCAGCTGATGTGTTTTATTGCTAAATATATTCCTTTCCATAATGAAGTATTTTTCCCCTGGAAATGGTGTTCCGTTATTTTTAAAAGACACTTTACTCACTGCTACTATTTTTTTTGTAGTTAAAAATTTTAGAAGTCAGGAAAAATTAGATAGCTTTCCCAGAGCTACTTTCCGTAACTGTCTGCTTTTAGTCTTAACGCACCACAAAGTGCAAAAACAACTACTGATTGTTAGCTGTATTGCTGAAATGAGCTGGATGAATGCGAAGCATGACTTAACTGTGAAGTGTAGGACAAACCACAAACACTGTTTCTCAGTCACTGAGGCTTAAAGCCTCAGAAGGTTTCAGTTAAGTTGTGTTTTCTTATGCATTTAGGAACCAGGAGAAGAGAGAGATGGCAAATAAGTTTGGAATATCCATTGGTTGAGATGTAAAATAGGCTAAATAGACTTCTGTTCTACAATCATCTTAATAGCTGCATCTTTTAATGTTGCCCTATGGAAACTATAGAGATTAATTTTGACTTAAATGGTATTATGCAAATTGGGTCATAGTCTTATGGTACCAGTTAGTCTGAACTGCAGAAAAGATTATTCCCAAAGCAAGCTAATTAGGACCTTATGGTAAAAGTCTAAATAAATGTAAAGCTGATCTTATCAATCACTCTTATGGATAGAATTAAGGCCTGTTGATCTTTCAAGCATTTATTGGTCTTAATCTTTACTGCTGATGATGTATTATGTAATAAGATGCCAAACAGGCTGTATGTCTCCTGTTAAAGATGATATTGCTTTGTCCTGGTGTGGAAGAAAGTCATAGTTAAGAATGGGGGTTTTTTTATTCCTTAATTTTCCCTTAATTACTTTTAAAGTAAAGTGTTACATAAGTGCCGCAAACTTAAGCAGCACTGTGTGACTTATTCTATAGAAACATTTATTGATCACATTCTGGTTTTGTGGAACTACTGTCATGTTTTACAAATTATTTAAAGAATCTTCTTTTTTCAGGGCTGTGTTTATTCCTTTTAATTATTATTCTTGGCAAGTCTTTCAAATTCAATGTCCTTTTATGTAATTCAAAATATTAATGTAAAACTAACTTGGCTTTAGGATTGGTCTGTTGATAAATGGATTATTTGAATTGGATTATTTGAATTGGTGCTTTGGAAGGAAGATCAGCATTATCTTGATCTATTTCTGTAATGTAATCATGTTGAAATGTCAAATTCTTGTGTTATGCTGTTGTGGCCTTGTTAAAAGAAAATGTGAAGTTTTGGTATTAAAAGCCTTCTGGTGTATTTTTAAACCTTTAACTTAGACAATTGTGTTAAATGGTCTTTTTAAGCTTTAGAGCAAGGTCACTTGTATTTATAAACATACAGATGTTAAGCTACATGGTGGCTTGTTTCTTGGGGTGACTCTTTACAGATGGAGTTGAAGCTGGGAGAACATTGTACAGACAGAGGCTGTGACAAAGTAATTGCAGTTAGAATGAGACTCTGCTAATTCATTGTAACTATAGTGTGCTTCCAAGAAATTTAAAATGTTGGTTTTGAACTGTTTGAACAAGTACCAGGGCAGAGCAGTGTAGGTAGGAAAGGGAAGGAGGAGCTAAACAGTTTCAGTATCTTACTACAGTGTGGTCATTTAACTGTCAGTCATGTTGAAATGCTTTCTGAATTGGGCTTTTCCTGCTGCTTAGGTTTTATTTGGTGACTTCTCTTTTTTTGCGTGCTGCTTTGCAAAAATTCATTCTGTTTCTTGCAATGCAAACTGGTATTACCAGCTTGGGGCTAGGGGCAAGGCTATTAACCAGAGGAGCACCTCCTAATTCTCACCAGATTTTCATTTGAAATGGGTCTGCCATATAATGTTACATGCAGAGAGGTTTTGTTACTTGTCAAGAAAAAAAACCCCAAACAAACGCTTTTACTGTTTTAACTTGAACATTTTAATGTTGTTTGTGATCCCTTTTTATCAAAGGAAAAACAGAAACCTAATCTTCAAATGTAGTGCTTTACCTTTGTAGTTCTTCATTTTAGCCTAATAAAATGAAGACCCAAAGTAGTTAATTAGCTTAAGGCACTTTAGACTGCATATCTTGCTTTTTCCTTCTGAAATACGTCAAGGTGGTTGTTATTGTCAGCAGTGTATTGCTATGGTCTCTCTTTCCTGCCTGTCCAGCTGACTTGATGCCTCCAGTGAAAAAGGATTGAAACACACTGTTGCTTAAAATGGTGATGACTTTTAATAGAGATTAAGACTTAAGACCATCTGCCTAGAGTTAGAATACATGCTTGAGATTGCTCAAAAAAATGATAAATTACAGTGAATTTAAGACTTGCGCTAGTGCATATCTTCTCCTGGGAAGAAACATTTTAATTGTAACCTATTATTTACAGTTATAATGTGCAACTTTTTATAACGGAAAAATATACAAATTATGTAGTTTTAGGGGTGGGTTTTTTTAGGTTTTATTTGCAAGCCCTTCGGCCATTTTCTCTGTTATGCTTTACTTTGCCCTACTTAGTTTTTCAGTTTATAATAAAACATGATAAATGTCATTCAGGCAGCAAAGATGTTTTCTCCTGATGCATCTAGAAATGGTGAAAAATGTACAAAGGTAATATTATCATATATAATATAGTAAGGTTTTGGAACTTTATACTGTGTTTTTTTCCCCCCACATAAAACAATTTATGTACTCAATTGTTAAAAGTGCTGTGCATCTTCTAAGCACCTGTAGGTAAATTTGCTACTACTTGATAGAAATTTCCTATGTGGAAAAGAACGGTCTCAGGGAATCAAAGGGGAGGCCATTTGTGTCATGGAAAAGGTTAAAAATGAAATGCTTCAGGGCTGGTGTCAGATTGAGACCATCCTGGCAACAGATGCATACAACCTAGGAGCAAAATTATGTTATTTGTTGGGTTACTATGTTACACAAAGCTACTCTTCCTCACTGAATTAGCAGCTGAAACTCAAGGTTAAGGAGCTGTTTGAGTACATTTACATTTCAGTTGAACTGAACCACTGCCTTCTAAAAGAAACTTATTCAAGTTTAGTGGAAAGTCCACGAGCATGAAAAATTGTGCTGCTTTGCCAAGGATCAAAGAAGGTTTAAACTCTTTTCATTAGTTTACTGGACTAATATGCACTAATATTTGCATGTGGTGATAAAACAGTACTTGCACGTTAGTTTTGTTTATCTGATGCTGTAAATTACTCTGTAGCCAACCTCTATTTAAACCAATGTATTTTCTTTTCCTGGTGAACCACCTTAGAGTGATTTAGAATAGACGGGATCATATGTACGTAAAAAATTTAATGCAACTTACAGAATTACACACAATTTTTAGAATTATACATGTGTAGACATATAAACACACAGATGCATATAAAATATTTTATACTGGAATTAAGCTCATTCTCATCTTTAACTCTAGAAATCAGCAGCTTAGAACTACTACTTTTGTACTTGTATTGAATTTTTAGATCCAAGAATTTTTTAAAACCCACAAAATAAATCTTAAAGTACATATCAAAATTAAGTATGGAGAAGAGATTGTATTCTGTGAGGAAAATTAGCACAGTCCTCACAATTAAGCACAGTGACTACTGTTGATGTATTAACATGCAACTTACCTGATTTTTCCTGAAATAATCCTTTATGGTAGATACCGTTTTCCTTGCGGTCTATTCTGCTTGGGTAAACAACAACAATGGAGCATGTAATAAGAAAAATGCCATTGCCTAAACCACTGAACATTCATGTGAAATATGAATATTCATATTCATATTCAATATGAATATTTATATTGACACTTTCTGGAGTTATAAACTTTCTGGAGTTGCATATTGATGTAAAAATCAGATTGCCATTCTTACAATGATTCACTATGGTTATGTCAAGAAATCGGTATTTCAACTACTTTAGTTAAATAAAATCATGTTTTTAATAGAGCGGCTAATAATCTTATTAACCATTTATCTGAACAGTAACATTTAGATTTCAAGTTAAACTTCAAATACTTTTCTGAAACTTTTTTTTTTCACCCCAGTTGAACCATTATAAAAATTGGGATTATAAAGAAAAATTACCTTGGAAACAGCAACACAGAGCCATCTATATGCTTTGTCCTTTCTTGTCTGTATGCAAGCTTTTAACTTCCTTTTCTGCAAACTTTCATGTTTCTTTTATACCAGACTTAACTGTAAAAGCCTTTGGCTTGAAAATGTAGTATGTCAACATCTTTCACTGATTACTTGCATTTATTTGCAGGAACAAATGATGAGAAAAAAACAAGCAATGCATCTAGATGCACGCTATGTTACAATGGTAGAAAATGCCTATTACTACTGTAATCCTCCTCCAGCTGAAAAAACTGTGAAGAAGAAACGTCCCCCTTTGCAGGAGTATATTCGGAAGCTTCTCTACAAGGATCTGTCCAAGGTCACCACAGAGAAGGTAAATCCTTTTGAAATCTTTTATATAGATTTTACTGGAAGTGATGCAGTATTAACTTTCAAAGAGCTTGGGGAGGGTTATAATTTTTTTTTTAATTGCAAGGAAGAGGGATTGTTTTTCTATCCCTGATTAAGATAGTTTAATTTCTTTTATTGTAATGCATGGAAGCTCCAATCACAGACCTTCATTCTCCACAGTCATTAAGTGCTGAACAAATAGAGAATGAAATAAGAATCTTTGTACAAAATATCTAACATTCAGAGTAGAAGACTAAAGTTAAATACAGACTTTAAGAGCAAGGAAATTATGGAACAGGTTTGGACAGCTTGATTAATAGTTAGAGGACAGCAGTTGGGTTACATCTGTAAACTTTTCTGTAACTACTGCAGATCTGCAGGATGCTTGAAAAAGATTGAGATTGCTTGCAGATGCTTTCAGGGATTTCATCCCAGTGTGAGACAGAGGGCATGATAGTGAATATCTTGATATTTTGCCCGCTAAAATGTTAAGCTTGTCTTAAAACCTGGTTTAGGTCCTGAGACAGATGCGCAAGCTGCCTTGGCAGGATGCAGAAGTAAAAGACTATGTTATATGCTGTATGATCAACATCTGGAATGTGAAATATAATAGTATTCACTGCGTAGCCAACCTCTTAGCAGGGTTGGTCCTTTACCAGGAAGATGTCGGAATCCATGTTGTGGATGGAGTGCTAGAGGATATTCGACTGGGAATGGAGGTAAACAGCCAACGTTTTTATTAAGCTGTACTCTTCCACTTATGTTGAAAGGAAAACAATAAAATAATCATGCCTAAAGAAAAGAATCCTTGGATTCTGGATTTTTGTCTGACGACTTTGTTAGAAAAGTCTCAGTTGTTTGCTTTATGTAGGTTTATTTGAATTTAAAAAATGAACTTCCCCCCAGAAAATGAACAAACTCTAAAAGTAGGACAGTTATTTTGACCCCCTTATTATAGGAAGGGGATACAATTTATTCTAGCACAGTGTAGCCAGATTCATGAAACTTCAAGTAACTTTGGAGACTAGCCCATATTTTCATAGGGGGTTATAGTTAAAAGAATTCTCTGGGCAGTGAAAAATCATCCTAGATTGAAGAGAGAGTTTGTTAAATGTATTTGAACTTTATAATACTTACTAATTGACCAGCTTTCATAAATAACCTTCAGTACTTTTAAATGTTTAATTTTGTGTAATGTACGTAGCCATAAATAACCATCTTTTATTGTAATGAATTTGTTCAATTTAAATTAAAAAAAAAAGCCCCCAAACTCACAACCTTTAACAAAGATTCTATTGTATCTGCGTGATTAAGTGATTCTTTTTTTGTTGCTGTTGTTCTTTGATAAAGGTTAACCAACCAAAGTTTAACCAGCGGCGCATCAGCAGTGCCAAGTTTTTGGGGGAACTTTACAATTATCGAATGGTGGAATCAGCTGTAATATTTCGAACTCTGTATTCTTTCACATCATTTGGTGTGAACCCTGATGGTAGTCCTAGTCCTCTGGACCCTCCAGAGCATCTTTTCAGAATCAGACTAGTCTGTACAATCCTTGATACCTGTGGGCAGTATTTTGACAGAGGATCCAGCAAACGGAAACTTGATTGCTTCCTTGTATATTTTCAGGTATTGTAAACTAAATTTTGTATAGCTTTGTAGGTATCTTTAACAAGCGAATGTAGATCAGTCTGTTACGTGTTTCTCTCATTCTTCTCTAGCACTGTAATTTTTAGAATTCTGTCTGACTGATAGCAGTTTTATTTAGAAGTGACATGTATGTTCAGTTGTATGTAGATATTACTGTTCCAACAAACTTGCAGAACACTGAGGTAGCGGTTGATTCAGTGAAGGGTTTAGGTTCCATCCTTTAGGGGGTCTTGGCAAGTGGAAAAATGGGCTGACAGAAACTTTGTGAATTCCAGCAAAGGTAAGTATCAAGTTTTCTAGTTGGGATGGAATAGCTCCATGCAACAATACAGCCTGGCACTGACTACCTAGAAGGCAGCTTTGCAGGAGCAGAGCTGGGCCTCCTGGGCTATATGAACATGACATTAAGTTCTGCACCATTAGGGTGATGAAGGTCAAAAGCATATGATGTTGTATTGGCAAGGATGTAGCCAGTGTATTTGAGGAAAGTGATTTCTTTTTTACTATTTTTTTTCTCACTTCTCTCCTGCTTGGCACTTATGAGGCCACATCTGGAGCACTGTTTCCAGTTCAGGGCTCCCTGGCAGATGAGAGACATCAGCAAACTAGGCTGAGTCCAGAGGAGGGTCACCAAAATGACGAGGAAGCTTTCAGTTCTCACATTGTGGGTTTGCTCAGCTTGGGGAGGAGAATGCTAATTAGGTTGCTGTCCTCAGCTAATAGTGTTTGTAGCGGAGGAGTCAGATACTTACCAGGTGTGCACAGTGAAAGGATGAGAAGTAATGGTCACAAGTTGCAGCAAGGAAAGTTCTGATTCAGTAGATGTAAGGAGGGTGGGGGGAAGATTTCATAACGGCAGTGTTTAAACACTGAAATGGGTTCCTCTGAGCAAATGTGGAATTCCAGTCCGTGGAATTCACGCTAAAACTCTTTGGACTTAATTTCTTTTTTCTTTCTGATTCTCTCTTTAAATTATATTAAAACAAGGATATTAAAAATTAAGGTGTTAACAACTTACTTCAAGCCTTCAGGATGCATATCCTGCATCTGTATCTGACATGTAAAATGATTTTTTTCAAGTACAGTGTGGTCCTATTTTTAAATCCAAAATAAACTTGTCAGTGAAGAAGGCATGCGTTTGTTACACCTTACAATTTCAACAAGTGTTCCTTTGACCATGTCACCTTTTAAATAAACATTATGTTACTCATACTTCATTTTCAGATGCAATTTTTGCAACACCTTTTTTCTCAGATTCTGCTGTTAGGTTCACTTAAGATCAGCATTTATTTTTTACAAGTTTATTGTGAAGGATATATGCTAATTTGTTATAAAGCAAACTGGGTAAGTAAGTCACCATGCTTGCTGCAGTCTTAAAACTTTTTGTGACATTTCCCCCTTTCTCCACATAATATGCCTTTGGGGGAAGTACTTTTGTTGAAGATATCTGGAAGGAAGTGAAAGCTGGCCGAGATGTTGCTCATCTCTTATTGAAAGAATCTACCGTTAGAAGGCACTTTCTTTCCAGTGCTTTTTTGCTTGGTCTTCATACTTCTAACAGTTGTTACACTAAAAGGAGCATATTCTTAATGTTTGTGATGATATCCATGGTTACCAACAATGTTTAGTGACATCAGAATATCTAATAGTCACATGAAATAAGAGAGTAGTGATATGAAATCTTTTGTACTTTCTACTGTACAAACAAGTCTAGGCGTTACAAACTTCGTAAGTTAAATAGTTTATAAATGCCAGTGTGCATATAATTTATTTGAATATTTTTGTATTCTAGAGGTATGTTTGGTGGAAAAAAAGTCTGGATGTTTGGACAAAAGACCACCCATTTCCTATAGACATAGACTATATGATCAGTGATACACTGGAACTGCTGAGACCAAAGATAAAACTCTGCAATTCTCTGGAAGAAGCTATCAGACAAGTGCAAGACTTGGAACGAGAATTCTTAATAAAATTAGGTAAGAGAATGTGCAAGGGAAATAAGGTCTTTTTGACAGTTCCTGTATTTCTTAAAATTATCTTTTGTGTATGAAGATGATGGATAACTATTGTTGTCCTCATATATGATCTTTTTATTCTCATGATAGAAATATTTTTGTAACTTCTCTGCATTTTTCTGATCACTGTAGAGATTATATAGACTCTCCATAACTCTAAAGTGGTTGAGTGTTTAAAAGAAAAAGGTCAATATGAATACTATTAATACAGTAGTATTTGGAGAGGGGGAGTGTGTGTGTATATATATGAGTATATGGAGTACTATGGTGCAAATGATGAGGAAGCAAACTATGAATTCAATCAGAAAAATTTAGGAAGCACACTACTACAAAAAGCAAGGAGTACCTGTGCACTCAATTAGTGCAGCTTGTTGGTTGGTGAGGACTGATGAAAACCAGCTTTGTCATTTTGGTAGATTGGTTGCTTGCAGCTCTGTTCATTCCCCAGTTCTGGAGTTGACTAGAGCTGCTGTGTCAAAATAAGCATTAGTGTAAGACTACAAAAAAAGAGAACACATTTTGCTGTTAACACACTGTCAGGTACTTTGAATCTTACCCTTCCTTTGGAATAATTTTGAATGGGCTTTACATTTTGGTAGAGGCCAGAGGATTATTTCCTTTTCATCCTCTGTTAGAGCTTTGGTTGGACTATTAAAGGTTTTTTTCTTAAACTGTATCTTTTGGCTTGGTTGTGTGCTACCTTGTAGTTCCTGCTAGGACTACAGTGACATATATTTATAAATCTTGATGTGTTAAAAACAATTAATTTCAGTAGAAAAAAGTTGGTCTTGCAGCACAGCTCAGTTGACAAAATACTGGTTAGCATGTATCTAAAACTGCTATCAACATGTTAACCTTTAAACCTTTTGTACATATCCGTTCTCGCTAGTTATCGGATACTACTGTGCTCATTGCTCATTAAATTGAGTTGTCTTCTAATCTTCCATTTTTATTTGAAGACAAGTTTGTTCATGAAAAGCTTTTATATGTAAATTTTACACTTTCTAACTGTTAATTGTCGAACTAGATGAAGTGCTATTAAGGCTACAAGTTCAATTTTTAATAATAGTCCTTTAATCCAGTGGGATCAGTATGTCTAATTGCCAGGTAAAATGTTGCAACTTATGTTTTGGGAGGAATTTGTATTTTAAATATGCTGTTCGTTTAATTGACATGCCGTAAAGTTACCTATGTAGTAACTGAAATGCAGACAAAAATTTCCTTATGGCATGATCTAAACTTACTAGCTTTTATGCTGTCAAAATGATAACTGAGAAGTAATTTACAACTACTTATATAAACTGTAATATGTGTTTGAAAGATACTTGGCACTTCCTTCCTACAGATCATAAGAACTTCTGTTCTCTGAATCACCACCGCTATAAACAGTTGGATTCGGTGTGGTTAAGGGGGAATAGGTGGTCACTGAATATGAGCAAGTGTTGGAGACACTTTATTGTGTGTGTTTTGGCATCAGTAAAGCCCATCCTTTAAAAAGGGTGTTGTGTTGTGTGTCCCTGCCAACTGTGTTGCCTTTCTTGATACCGATATTTCTTTGCTTGCTATTAAATTAAACATGAGTATAGGGTGCGATAGTTCCCAGTCCTCCTATTAGGACTGTTTGAAGGTGGTCTCAGGATGGTTGTCGTCTGCCTTTCTGATCTTTGTAGGTTATGATGATAGGTGCCAGCATATCTGAAGAAAACGAGTTTTTTGCTACTTTAACAAAAGCTCCAGTAAAACTGTCGTTCTTGCTCAATTAGTCCCCGTAGTTCCTCGGCCAATGGACAAAACCACTGAGAAGGTATCATGCTAAAGACGGTGACGTCCTTTGCTCTTTGTCACTCTGCAGTGTAATTCTAGGCAGAAGAGTGGGGTGTCTTGTTGCCTGCAGACCTTGAGTTGGGGACTGACTGTCGGTTCCTGTGCTGCACTGGTGATTTTGTGCTGGTGGGAATATAGAGTGATTCAAAAGAAATGCTTGCATCATTACAGAGCAGCACATATTTTGAAGAGCACAGTGTTTACAAATGGGGCGGGGGGTGGGGGAGAATGCTTTAAACCTCTGGAATATGAAGGAGGAAGTGTGTGTGTTCACACAGAACTGGAATCCCCGATAACTACCATACAACCATATATACCATTTATTTTATTTCTGAGCTTTGTGTAATTTAAGCATGGCTCTAAATTCTCTTCCTCCTAAAGCTGATCTTTGTGGTCTTATTCAAATTTTTGTAGAGACCTGGCTGCGTGTGTCTGCATATTGCACGTCTTAAAGGTATCTGGAGGTGGAGGAAAAACAAAAATAGATCTCAGGTGCCCCAAACCACTTGTATATTCAGAATCTAGACTTCTGCTTAAGAATTGCGTACTTCTGCATTTGGTCTTTTGCATACGGCAAAGAGCAAACAAGGAGTGCCACAAGCACAGAACTGATGTGTTCATTTGCTGTCCAGAAAACTTTAAGTTAGCGGCTTACCCAAAGTATGGTTGGTATAATGTCAAAACATAAATGACAAACTGCACAGTAACTGTATTGTCCCATTAGTAAAAATCTTTGTAAAATTACTGGCTTAGATCTGCTGTGTTGCAGAAGGCTGGCATCAGTGTTGCTTTCTGCTACCTCAAACCACGATCCTCTGGAGGATTAAGTGGCTTAGTAAATTAATGGAAAAAAATTCAAAGGAATGTATGAGAACAATAGTGTATGCTGGAAGTTTGTTCTTTTTTGCATTTAATGATTTAATTTTTGCAATAGCTGTTCTCTAAAAACAGATCTTCATTTTCTCCTGAATCAGAACCATGCTCAATTCTCAAATATTTTCTCTGAAAACAATCCTGATTAAAATCTGTAACTTAAGACTAAATTGGGCACTGAAGCACTGAAAGAAGCTAAAACTTGTTTTTCACTATTGTGGGAATGGTATAGATGAGGGTATTGCATGGAAGGATACCTTATTGAAAGAAAGCAGAGTTTTAGGGAGCTATGCTTGATACCTTACACACAAACTAAAGTGTCTTGAGGGCTAGAGGTGGCAAGCAAGTCAGTAAAGAAAACTGCAAGATGAGCTAAAACACAGTGAAAGAACTGTCAGTCCTGTCTGCAGGTAGGATGAGCACACTAGATAATACTTCTGGAAGAGACTGATTTCCGAAAGACTTTATATAGGCTGTTATATCTTCATAGGTTCAAGTGTAGCCTCAGAGCATTAGAAAATAGTCAGAAAGATTTATTACAGGCTGAGAAAATAGTTGTTTCAAAACTGTTAATTGCCAGCAGTGTGAAGTATTGGAACTAAGACTGCAGAGACTTGATGTCTTCTACAAAACCAGCAGAACCCAGAACATCTGTAATTTAGGCCTCATATTTCAGTGCATGTTTCAGTAAGGTTGCATGTTTAGTTTGAGGATATTCTGAAGTAGTGTGCACAGTGCAGCTTCTTGATTGCTGTTCTGTGGGAGATTTTAAACATGCTCCATGTTTGCCCTCTTTTCTGATAGGGAAATTGTTACCCTTTATGAGTAAGGCAACTATATATAGAAAATGTTTCATTCGGAAGTTGAATATGCATGAACCACTGGAAGTTTTAGTATTCAGTAACAATGGACTATTGAAGTGATCTACCACATGTAACTTGAGTGGTTATATGTGTTCTAATGTTCTAATTCTTGTTCTAATTCTGTTCTAGTACCTTGTTCTAATTATTTCTCTTTTTCCAAATTTCAGGAATTGTGAATGACAAAGATTCCAAAGATTCCATTACGGAAGGAGAGAACCTAGAAGAGGATGAAGAAGAGGAGGAAGGTGGAGCAGAGACAGAGGAACAATCTGGAAATGAAAGTGAAGTAAATGAGCCAGAAGAAGAGGTGAAGTTAATAATTTACCTTGCCTTGCATAAACAGAATGAGTAATCGATATTTTGATTACTCATTATCTTCTGAAACCTTTCTGTGTCACAGACGTAGCAGGTGAAATGTGGGTATGCACAACCCAGTCGGTACCCTGAGAGTATTTCCATCCCAGTTTTGTACATGTGGAAAGCTGAATACAGACTCTGAGGCTTATTCCAGAGAAATTACCACAGAAACTTGAACCTGACAGCTTTGCTCATGGTGTGTGCTGCTTCTCAGCAAAAAGATGCCTTTAGATTTTTGGCATGAAAACACTTTCAGATAATGTTCTTTACCTGGTGTAGAAGCAAATGTATTGACTAGATGTCAAAGCAGTCATGTAGGAAAAATAACAGGTGTTCAGAGTATGCCTGTATAATATGAATAAATGAAAGATTTATGGAGCATAACAACCTTCCTTGTTTACTGTGCTAGTAATCTTTTGAATCAAAAATGGCAGAGCCAATAAAAAAAAACAGACGTGTACATAGAAATTCTGATTTGTCACTGTGACACAGTAAAGTTGACATGATAATGGTAGTGTTCTGGGAAAATGAGTTCATCAAGGAAATAAGAAACACTTTTTGTCCTTATGCTTGTCTTGGTTGGTTTACTAGCAAGATCTCTTACCTCCAAGGCAGGTGCAGACTGGATATTAGGAAAAATTTCTTTACTGAGAGTGTGGTCAAACACTGGAGCAGGCCGCCCAGTGAGGTGTTGGAGTCACCATCCCTGGAGGTGTTCAAAAAATGTGTAGACGTGTCACTTCAGGACATGATTTAGTGGACATGGTGATGTCAAGTTGACGGTTGGATTTGATTATCTTAGAGGTCTTTTCCAACATTTATGATTCTTCTAGGCTGTGCCTCTCAGCATTAAAATTCCTGAAATTTGGCTGGGTTTGTGCCTTTACCCACGAATTAATAATATTATTAGAGTCATAAATGGTTGGAGGGTTGGGGAAAGGACCTCTGGAGATCTTCTTGTCCAGCCTCCCTTGCTCAAAGCAGGGTCACTTACAGCAGGTTACCTGAGGCAATGTCCAGTCAGGTTTGAATATCTCCAAGGAGAAAGGCTCCACAACCTCTTTGGGCAATCTGTTCTAGTGTTTATACACCACCATAGTAAAGACGACTTTTTTTCTTTAAATTAAATCTTTCAACTTGGGCCCATTGCGTCCAGGTCTGTCCCTGGGCACCACTGAGAAGAGTCTGACTTGCTTATTTGCTCCCTCCCTTCAGGTATTTGTACACAATGAGAAGATCTCCCACCAGTTCCCCAGACTAAATGCTAACTCTCTCAGCCTCCCCTCCTATGACAGGTGCTCTAATCCCTTAATCATCTTCACAGCCTGTTGCTGGACTTCCTTCAGTATGTCTATGTCTCTCTTGTACTGGAGAACCCAGCAGCACTCCAGATATCTTACCAGTGCCGAGCAGGCAGGAAGGATCACCTGCTTTGACTTGTTGACAACACTGTTTCCTAGTGCAGCCAGCTGGCTTTGCTGCAAAGGTGCATTGCTGGTTCTTGGTCAGTTTGTCCACCAGGACCCTGGGTCCTTCTCTGCTGAGCTGCTTTCCAGATGGGCAGCCTCCAGCCTGAGTGAATGAGGTTCTTGCTCCTCAGGTGCAGGACTTTGCATTTCACTTTGTTGAACTTCATGAGTTCTTGTCAGTGCATTCCTCCAGCTTGTTGAGTTCCGTTGGAGTGGCAGC
>NW_010549119.1:34453-63936 GCF_000687285.1 Phaethon lepturus | reverse complement strand
GAGCGGCGGCCGGAAAAAGAAAAAGAACGAACCCACAAATACTCGTGTTTTTTTCACCACCGTAAGGAATGGCAAGACAAAGGATGAGAAAATGAGATTCATTGCTTGAACTGTGCAGTGTTGCAGTTAGGGCGGATCATCTCTTGAGGGAAACATGCATCTTAAAAGATTTGGGGAAAAGACATCGAGTCCGAAAAATCTTTGGTACATAAGAAAAGCATGACCAAAGTGGTTTTCTGGTAAATCGTCCTCGTTTAGACCCTCACTTCCCTGCATAGCTCAGTTGAGGCTACAAACATCACCATGCTGTACATATATAGCTGACCCGTGACAACCAGTAGGATTAAATCCTGTGTCCCGAGTTAAACACAACAGGTTTGCCGAGTTGAGGCCGGATTGCCGGCGAGATTGCAAAATCAAACCTTTGTCACCTTGTAAAACTTGCCTGTTGGTTTTGCTCAGTTGCAGCTCCTCTTTTCCATCATGATGACCCAGGCATTAAGAGCAGGAGTAGCCAGGAACAGTGGCCCTTGAGTATCATTGCCTCGGACACTTTTTAATCTGTATTATAAAGAAGATTTCCTCCTTTTTTTTTAATTCACTGCTTCCCCCTCTTCCCCCCTGCCCTTGTTTTCAACCCAAGTCAATTCCCTGGGGTTTGTAGTTCACACAACAGCCACCCTCAACACCAAACAGCTCTGTTGGCAAAATCGAGGCATTGGACTAGGTATTACAGTCTGTTTTTTCACCAGAGTTAAAGCTAAACTGGCTAAAGTAAATTCACCTCAATGACCTAACACTAAAGGTCATCCCTCCTGCTAATTTATTTATTAATTGAGAGAGGTACCTTTTCCATGAGAATACAGCTATTGCTTTCCCCATGCTGGGCACAGCAGGACTGGCTGCTACCGATCTAGGGAACAGCTCTAAACCACTGAACAAAGAAAGTTTCTGGTTCCAGCAGAAGACCATAATCTGTTGTTTTCCTGTCGCTTGAGGGATGGAGGGGATCTCCTCTGCCAGCCTGTCCAGCTGGTTGCGGGCTCTCTCACTCTTCTCGCCTCATCCACCGCCTGCCCCAATGCCTTTGCTGCTGCTGCCCATTAGCTTCCCAACAGGCTGTCTTCTGGCACTCACCCATCTGCTGCTGCTTTCTTTCACACAGTTTGACTTGTATGTTTCTGTTTCTCTGCTTCTTTTCTCATTTTGTTCTCATTTACCCCAGTCTTCCCCACCCACACACTGGGACCTGTTTCTGGTTCTCCAGTTCAGGCCTCTGTATTCTCTCCACTCAACCCATCATCCTTTCACCCTTCCGTCCTTGCACATGCCTCACATACCTTTACTCTTCATCTTGCACATCAGCAGCTTCTCCCTTTTCTCCTAGCATGTTGTGCAACACCCATTATATTGCTCTCACATTAAGACTTTACAACAATCTCCAACAGACTTCTTGGAGGTCACTGGACCCGCAGCCACACAGCAGCCCTGAACTAACTGCCCTCAAGTATGGCCTGCTGCATGTCACTTAAAAGATTTCACAGAAAATGTTTTCAAGTGTCTAGGAAAGTGTCTTTTCCCTCTTATTGTCATTGTAAGTTTGGGAACCCATTTGTTGTGTCAGTACACAGAGTTGCTCCATCCTATGGGATTGCTGACGCACTATGGAGACTGGGTAAGATGAATGATCAAGAGCTCCCAGAAGGATGGGGAAAGAAAAGACAGTGAGGCAAAGAAGGAGGTGATGGGAAGAAGAAATCATGAAAGTGCACCAGTATTTCCAAGGCAAGAGCCCAGACACTGGAGAAAATTATGGAAGATTTCAATGTCCTGCTTTCCAAATGTTTTTTATACACCTTCAGCATTGTTTAGTAAAACCATGATCATCCCCTCACCCCCTCAAAACAAGGCACAGGCAAAATCAAAACTGTGAGGCATTTCATTCCACATCTGTGAAAACAAGCAGAACTGCTCAGTAATAAGCCTGTAAGTCGTGCAGACCCCACGGGAAGGTTGCCCTTCTTAATGGTGCAGGATATGTTTTAAAGTTTACAGTTCATATCCATAAAACATACTTTATTTTCTTTTGTTTGCAGTGGAGAGTTCAAACCTGCTGCTTTCCTCAATTAACACATAATAAAAACACAATAGTTATGACTTACAATACATATTTTAAGAAGTGTTGTTTAACTACCTTTTCCTCCCAAATAATTTATAACAGTCACCTTATAAAGCAACTGATGGATGAAGGCTTTTACCAGCCCACAACTATGGATTCCCCTCCTGGTGGGAACACACCCACCCATGCATTTGAAATGGTAAAATACTTTGCATGCAGTACAAAACATGTGAGTAGCTTCTGTTGCAAATTTTACAGTTCACCATCGTGCTGAACTTATTTGCGGAGTTAAGATGTCTGAACAACATGTTTCTGAATCTGAAGCTGCTGGAGGTCCTGGGCCAGGACAGGCACACTGGCCACAGCACGTCAGGCACAGTCTTTTGTTCAGGCCGTAGCTCAGCCCAAATCCTGACCTCGGATGGGAACAGGAGGCTTGCATTTAAGTCAGCAGAAGCCTCTAGTACACATCTGAAGGTAGAGACAAATCACCTGTTATAAAAGAAGTCAACCAGTTCCATTGCTCTGAAGGTCACCGAGGCATCTGACAAGCTTCACTATCTTGTTCCAGACGAAGGCATTTGTGCCATGCTCACTAGCTGTTCAAAGTCCCATCGGTGTCCACTGAATTTTAAACAACAGGAAATGGTTACATATGGCAGCATGGGATCTACTATGCATTAAGGTGCAGTAAGGTAAACGTCACTTCATATGGTGCCAGCTGGCCAGGAAATTTGACATGAAACTTCAATTAGCAAAATATTACAATGACCCATCCTTAAAGTTCATCAAGATTTTCAGGTTAGTAGTATTGTTTTCATAAAAAATACTGTGATATCATCATAAATCATATATACTCGTAAGAAATGTTAAATAATGGTTAGGCTGAAAGATGATTCCCTAAATCACATTATTAGTGATTCGTTCAACCTCGTTTGAGAAGTTCTGAGCGATGGCACGTATGGCAATTCATGCAGCGGTGGGAGTTGGGTGGGGTCAGCACTCCTTAAACTTTGTTTTTAACAGAACTGCAGATCTTGTTTCTTCTTCAGGTTTTGGGGAGGTGCCTGATTTTTTCTGTATTTATAGAGTCAGATCAATGCTCCTTCTAGGCATGAGGGATCTATATGCACCACCTAAGTCCATTAAATTTCTGTTGTTTTTTTTTAACTTGTTCTGTGCATTTTATGCACTGTAATTTGCTCTGCAACATTTATTTGCCTTCTTTAACAGAGCAAATAATATATACTAGAGCTGAGAAAGTTGTAATGCCTGGAAGTATCTGTGGCAGGAGCTATTCCATAGGAGATGCTGAAGTTGCAGGCTTTTGCTGTTACTCTGAAGGTCTGATTTGGTGGGTATTTCAAGTTTCCCAGACATCTCAAGGAAGAAGTGTGAGCTATAGGGGAACATACACAGTTAGTATAGCTGCAGATAAGTGCAGTACGCATGAGCAAAGCATGAGCAGTTGGGGACCAAAACTTCTTACTGGACATGTCAAAGAAGTCCTCAGGTTTCCTGCAGGCTGAGGATGAATACCTTATATCATCCTCCATGGAGTATGTATCTTCAATATCAAAGTCAACACAGATGATACTAGTTACCAAGTGATTGGAATTAGACTTGAAAGAGCAAGGTTTCCTTTCCCTAATAATTTAAAAAAAAAAAAAAAAAAAGACCAAAACCTCTGTTTCAATGTTTCTGTCCTAAAGAGATTTTGTACACTCCCTGTATAGACCTGTCAGTGGATATAAGGTTTACAAGCCGCCACAGTAGCAACTGAGCATGGATCTGTATTTATATTGACAATATTTATATTGACAAGATTGTCTTAACTGCCTAGCAGAGGCCAGTACAGAAAGGCAATGTGGAGAAGACTTCCAATTTAAATGGGTCAAATTTGACCAAGCATTGGAGTATCATCAAAAAACGTGATATTGAATAGTCAGATTAATGGTTTGGAGTGAGGTGTAATTGCATGGTGGTCACTATGTGAGCAAGGAAAGTGCTTTCACCATAGAGGTTTAAAAAATCGTATGTAGGGAAGCGTGCTTGAAATGTTGCCATTATTGGTAATGATGTCTGATATGGTAATTGAAGTAATTTTTCACTCACGCTTTAATTAAAAGATGTTCCTCAGTGTTTTGGACCAACAGGCCACTGATAATCCTCTGTTTTGCAGACTACCAAACCATGAAAAATTTATCTGTAAATTCTGTTCTCACTCAATGGGCCAGCTGTGAACTTTTTTCCAGGGCCTTGCTGACTGCCTCTGTGGAGCCATGTAGCAATGCAATGGTTTGGATGTACATGGTTTGGATCTACACAGCAAACGGTGGGTAGCAGCAACAGCTCTGACCAGTGGAGAAAAGACAGCAACTGGGGCAAAACCGAGCGATTTCTTTGGGTACTTCTGCTCTTGGGGACAACAGAGTGATTCCTAAATGGTATGGGCAAAATGGGGTAGTGATGAACGGTAAAACTGGGTGTTAACAAAATGATCCATGTGTCCATTGAGCGGAACTGAGCTCAGAGCTGGAGAAGACTCCCTCCAAACAGCTCAGGGTGCCCAAAAGGAGCAAGAGGGGCCTGCAGCCCTGTTAGAAGGTATGACACCCAGGAGAGCTTCCTCCTCGGAGGGGAGGGTCAGGAAAGCATTTCCAGGGAACAGGAGGAGATCCACAGAACGATATGGAAAGTAACCAAGAAGTAACCACAGAAGATGTGAAAACCACTCTCCAGAATGTGAGCAGGAGATGGAAATTACACCATAACTGGAATTAAGGATGTTGCAGTTTTATCAGTATTTTTTTTGTATTTGGTAACTATCAGTTGGCTTCTAAGATGTGGCAGGCGGGACTGATAAACCAAGTCTTTCAACTGAGGATGTGTGGGAAATAAGTGTATCATGTTTTCATCAGTTTGCTTAGCAAGAAAAAAGCTGTAACAATGCACTCTTAATTGGAATGAAGTTTTGAAAAAAAAATTTTAAGGATTTAATAAGAAAAGCATGAGTGAATGCATGAATCATTTGCAGCATGTGAAACTTCGTTCCAGATGTCATTTAACTTTTTCTTTTGTGAAGTTTCATGTGTTCTGATTGTTACTGCACTTAAAAACAACTTGAAGAGGTATCAGTTTTTCTGCAAATATGCCAACATTTTCAGGCTTGTGCTCAGTAAGACTATATGAAAGTGAGCAAACATTTGACCAGAAATAACTTGCAAGTGGATTTTTTTTTTAAATGACATTAAATGTCAGAAGATTGATATTGCTTAATATGATGAATGGTGTAAATTTCAAAGTTGTTGTCCCTTTTTATTAAGTGTTTTACAAGCTTTCAGATGCTTGGTATTTTTCTGGCAGCTTCACTAAAATGAGCCAGGAATGTGGTATTTGTCCCCTGAGTGCTAGTCATGATGAGATTTATCAGCTCTCTAGGAGGAATAGCAAGTTAAAGTTTGAAGAACTGATATATTGAGGTACTGTAAACTATTTCTCACTCATGGATTTGGATCAACAGAGTTGGACCAAGGGCCTCCTCTTGTTTCATCTGCTTTTGTTGCAAGTAGGGCTCTTGGATGGTATGCAAGCCTGAGATTGCAACAGCCAAGTACAGGAAATGCTTCAAGAAGCTTTTCTTCAGCCCTAGAGCTCTACAGGGAGCTGAAAGGGAAATAAGCAGAACCTTAGAGAGTCTAGCTTGCTCTACGGTTACTATGAGGAGGCTAGCAGAAGGGAGAACAACGGCTGTTCCTGGTGGAAATAACCTCTTTATCAGCACTAGGCAGGTGCCAGCCAGCCTGGCTGCCCAGAATGGTGGGCAATGCTCAGTCTTTGTCAGGACTTTTGAAACTAGTCTCCTGGTGCACCTCATGCACTCCAGTCATTGATGGGCCTTCAGTCCAGGACACCAGAAGAGAGAGGTCCAGGACACCATAGCTAATCTGAAGTTACCTCCCTAGAAATGCATACGCTTTGAGGTCTGGGTCCTCTGTACCTACTGCTTTGCTCTACAGATCCACTCCTTTTGGGCCACCCTATCCATATATCTCATCTTAACCTTTCTTGCCCCACTGTCCTACGAAACTGCCTGCTTTCTCTGTGCTAAGAATTAACTCTGCAAGAGAGCTTTATTATTGCACATCTACAGCAAGCACCACTGGCTCCTCCTCCTCCTAAAAACATATATTTTTATACTTCGGTACCGAAAGATTGTTTTTAAATCTGTCCTCTTAGCTTATAAACCAAGATGTTTGCTACAATTTGTGATGTACCAAATATTCTAAAGTTACAGAGAAAGGAGGACAGCTGCTTCCTCACAGTTTTTTTCCTATTAGACTATTTTCTTCATTAAACCAGTCAGACTATGGAACACCTGAAAATTACTGGTGTAAATTTACACACTGGCAGAGAACTAAAGACCCAAGACTTCAACAGCTTTAAAGCTTACAGGTAGTCTTGAGCCCCAGAATCTGGGTGTTATATTTTGCAAAATACACTTCTTGAAGAAGTTCACAAAACACTTCCCAAATCTTTATCGGCTCAACAAACGTGTGCTTGACTGTAGAATGTGGCTACGTGTCAACTTGTGATCAAATCGGCCAGAGTTCTGTGTATCCATGCAGACTCTAGAGCCTGTTTTCCAGGGCCTCTTTCTGGCAGACCTTTGGTGGAAACATACTAAGGCTTGAGCCTGATTTATAAGTGGAATAACACAGGTCTCCAGTTTAACCCTTTAGGATGTTGTTCTCGCATCTCAGAGCATGGTGCCTGCTCACCATGTCCTGGTGCAGCCTGCAATCCCATTGCAGTTCGTTGTTGCTACTTGCCAGGTTGCTCTTGCAAACCCAAAGTCTGATTTCACCTGATCCATTCAGACAAAAATGAGGTAGATCTCTGCCAAAGCCTATATGGTTGGCTGGCAAATAGTTTCAATATTTTTGGAAGATCTCTGTACTTGGTGGCATGCAACATGGCACAAGAAAACCTGTATGTGACAGAAGTCATGGGAGTGTTTCAAAATGCAAGAATTACAAGGAAATACAATTCATACACCTTTTGTGGATAGACCTGGGGCAGGGATGTACCCTGTGCTGTTGTTCAAATCAGTTTCCTACAGAGAATCTGACATAGAAAAGGATACAGAAATTGGATGTCCCTACTCACAATGGGATAGGAATAAAATTTTCACCTAAAATTAATGTGTGCGAAACAATAATGCTGCTGGCTACCAGATCCTGTCTTCGGTGCAGAAAAGATCATAACAGAATAAAGGCTGTGGGGCAGCCTCTGAATGGGTCCTTCTGTTAATTAAAAAAACACTTCTGTGTGTTTGCATTTTAAAAAATGTAGTTACAAAAGGCAGAGCTTCTTCCAGGAATAATGATATAGCAGATGCCTCTGAGGATACCTCAGTGACAATAATAGAGTTGGGGAATATTTCTGATCTTTCTTTTTTGCAGAGCTGGGACTGCAGGCTCCATGCAGGATCCATGTCACTGACTCCTAAGTGTACTGTGGTGGTTTCTGAGAATTACTGGAAAGGTGTTAGGAGAAAACAGTCAGGATGCACTCCTGAGGAAGACAGAGATGGTGATATGAAGGTCAGTGAGAAGACAACTCCCAGCTGATGGCAAGAAATGGTAGGGAGCCACTGGGTTTAGAAGGCAGCAGGCTATATCAGTAGTTTATTAACGGGATAGTTTCTGATTTATTAGAGTCTAGCTGCAAGAATACTACAGTTTTGCTAGAAAGTCAAAATGGGGAACTTGTGCCATTTATAATTGATCTACAGCATCAGATTGTCAATCTTTATATGGGACAGAAAGACATGTTACAAAAAGGAGAATCCCAAATTCTTCATGTTTGCTACAGGGGTGACAGAAACAGAGTCCTCCCACCAGGAAAAAAAAAAAAAAAAAAAAAGAAAAAGAAAAAGAAAAAGAAAAAGAAAAAAAAAAAAAGAGAGAGAAGTGACCAAAGACTAAAGAACGTTGGACCTGAGAAAATTTGGGTCCATGCAACATATGTTACTAGTTTGTTCTGAAAACAGAAAGAATGAGGTCGGTGAAGCACAGACATGGGCTGCTAGCCACATTCTTCACTGTACAATTAGCAATTCTAGCTGCTAGGCAAGAAGAGAGGGAAGTCTAGCAGGCAGATAAACCAAAACAAACACCAAGGAAAAAGCAAGTACGTTCTGGGAAAGCGTTCAAAGCTTCAGGCTACGAGGAGCTTGATGCTGACATTGAGGAAGAGCACCTCGGAAGAAGGGTGGCCCCAGGATCCTTCCCACCCCACCACCTCGCAAGCCTTTGGGATGATCTGCTGTGGTGACTGGGCACAGTGAGCCGGTCAGACAGATTTTAGAAAGTTGCATTCTTGCATGCAGAAAGAGAAGCTGTTCAATGACAAACTGGATAAGACACATGTCCTGCTCTTATGGGTTGTCTACATCACATACCAGTATTATTTCTCAAGTTGTTAGCTAGTGACTTCTAGGAAACTGTATAATCTGCTCAGTTACTTGGAGAGAAAAACGTTGGGTGTGTTTTTGATGAACTTTAGTCCTTAAGGCACTTTTCCCACAGCTGTCCCAAATTGGTTTCGTTCATATCTTGAAGGAACTCTTTGGTTCACTATGCTTCCTTTACTGTTCTGGTATCACAATGACTCAGTGTCACGTCCATCTTTAAATACCAGCATGCCACTAGATCTCCCTCTTTGTCAAGGGTTTATTGCTAGCATCACGCACCATTCTGGGCCTTACATCAGTCGTGCTTGTTCTGGAGGGACCACGGCACAGATTATGTATTTCCTTATGGTTTGGGGAAAGGAGGGGATCACAAAGGGATGTCTCAACAGCATCACTACAATGCCTAGAACTAGAGAGTTACATGGCAAAATGAAGAAAATGGACAGAGGCCTTTCCAGGGGCGGCTCCAGTGCTGTGACAAAAGAAAGGGCTCTTGCATACGAACAGTAACAGACAGCACTCAGACATATGCACACATTTCCAGTCCCTGCCCCTAACGTTATGAGTGGGTTTTATTTTCTTCTCTGGGATCACTCCTGATGGGAATGAAATAACCCTACAGTCACAACTGCAATTTTAACCAGAACTTAAAACCTGGATCCCTAAGATCCACATCCTACCCCCTGAAGCTGACCCTGAGGTCAGCTTGAGAGATAAACCTCAAAGTCCAAGCAGATGTCCAACATAACTGTACAGGATTATCATGGGCTCACTTACAAAAAGGAATTTTAAAATAATTTTTATTCTGAGGACTTCGTGGGAAGCTATTGGAAGCTTTAGAAGCAAGCTCAGTTTTTATTACCAACCCAAACCCCATTTTATGGACACTCCAAATGATGTCCAGGATGAACAGTCAGTGCTTTGTAGTGTTTCCTTTTCTGAAGTATCAAACCCTCCTGGTTTTGATTACCCCTTTCAAGCACCCCCTCAATCCATCTACTCATTTAATATTCCCTCAGTCCCTTGTTGCATGACTTTTTCCCTACCATGTGCTTAAAATAGTGCCTGTGCCAATAAAATGTGAACTCTGAAGTGTTCATTTCTGTTAATATAACTTTCCCTTTCAGATGGCTACTGTTCCATACTCAACTTCTGCTGTGGCATCTTGGAGGTTATAAACAGACACTTCACAGCATAGGCTGTTTTTCCCCGCTGTGATTGATACACAAAGAAGAATCTCAGCATAGAGAGTACATGGCTTCACATCTCAGAAATGCCATGAGTTTATAGGTACCTTGTATATACAGGTATATATATTCGATACTATAATACTTGATAGGTTATTTTTCCATAAATCAAGACATTTCAAAATGTAGAGGAATGAGTAACAAGGAATGTGAAGGTATAAAAACACAGAATTATTTTGACATGAATCATGGAAGGCAAGAAAGTCATTCCAGGGCTGGCAAAAAGTGACACCAGCACTGGCCTTCTACTGCAGCAATTTTTGGAGACTACTGTGTAGAGTAACATGACTCATATTTTGCTGATACTCCCATTGCTTTCTCTGTGCCTTGATCAAACCAGAGCTAACATATATCAAAGTAAAGATGACCCACAACAAGTAGTTGGGACACCCCTAGTTTGCATGCAATTACATAAAGGAATATCCCACAAACATTGCACAGGCAAAGGCTGAAACATCTCACCTGCACTGAACAAAGAGTATTACCTTTCTTGTCATGTATTCATTTAGACATATGTATCCCATTTACTCCATCAGATTAATTTCTGTCCTATACTGATAGGCAAGAACAGTATGGATTCTGTGAAGAATGAAAAAGCACTGGTCAAAAATCACTTTGTGTTTTATTCATTCCTTTTGTCCAACGCTCTTCTTCTGCTCACTTTAGTGTGTTGATAATCCAGGGGTTAGGCCCTGAGAACTTGCTTAGGCAGACAGGTTGTTATGAACTCTTCAAAGGCACCATTTTCTCTATGTTTGTATGAGGAGGTCTTTGGGATTTGCAAAACTCATAGGTGGAGCTGAAGGATCATGATAACATGACCCATGAGCCATGATCTGAAAAACTCCAGTTTCTTTTCTCTGGGTTTGTTTACTGGCATCATACAATGTGGACTAGCCATCACAGATGTTTCTTCAACTCCCAGGATGGCTGACTTTGCAAAACATTAATACTCCCTAGTGCAACCTTTGACTCTTCTGCCAAATTTGGCTCTATTCTCCTTCATCCTTATTCCCCTTTTTGTATTTTTGTTGTTAGGGCTATGAGTATTTTCTTTCTTAAAGTTGGATACAAGCAAGAGCACATTAGAACCCAACCCTTTAGAATAATCTTTCCAATCTCATTTCAAAAGACATGGAAATCTCAAATGTTGAACCCTAACATATTGTCTCCATTTAGATTTGGGAAGCACAAAGGGCAAATTGCAGACCTCACATCAACTGAGTTCTTTCCGTAAGTCTCTGGATCATAATCCCTGGCCAATGCAATAAGATACAGAGTGGGTGCAGACTAGTCAGGAAACAAGTATAGACAGCAGTGCAATTAATATGGCATTATATGGGCGTACAGTATTTAACCACTGCTTCTCTGGGCCAGAAAGTTGTTGTCAAATAAAAAAGGCAACGTAGAGCACAGTGGACAATACGCCTTCCAAAGAAAGATCTGCCCTCATCTTAGCCTTTCCATTACCCCGTCAAGAGTTACCTCTCCTAATATATGTCTCTTTCCCCTTGGTAATTAAGTTTCCCTTAAATAATTCTGTTTAGATGGTAATGTACACCAAGTTACAGTGTTTTTACTCCATTCTCAGTTTCTTTACTTCCCCCTGTTCACATTCTGTATGTTATGGGATTAATCCTATTGCTAGAGAATTGTCTCAGACAATGAGTAATCTTTCAAAAGAATATTAGGGGAAATATCCCAAACAAAATCGTTGGACCAAGTGCAGCTATACAGGACACTGTCTCTGAATCAAACAACTGCACATATTCACTTTGATGGTTTTTATTTCCCAAGCTGGGAATATTTTCCAAGTTTAGTTAACACAATTGCATTTTTAAAAAAAAACAAGTGAGCCAAATCCCTTCCAGCATGCCGCTTTTGTTACACTACTTAATCATTCTTCTCCTTCACGCATGTAATAGATATTTCAGTTGCGTAAACATATTTTATTGTATCATAAAATGACAATCTGGGATCACTTCAAATATCTTCATCATTCTCTGTTGTGGGTAGTATGTAGCAGAAATAATGAAGCTTGGAGTGCATCCCAAGAATTATCTCAGTACTCTCCCCAAATTCATTGTGTCATCCCTAAACAAAGTGGTGTGATCATAATAGGCAAGAACCAAAGACTTCACCATGGGGAATGGTGACTTCATTTTAACATTATGACTGTCCTTCTGAAACTGCAACCAAGCTGACTGTTGCCCAACAACAGTGTTTATTGTTACTGCCATCTCTGTTGCCATGCTGTATCCCTTACTACCACGAGAGAGGGTTGTATCAGATAGGTTCCCCACTACCCCAGCACCTCACAGCTCAATGGTACAGTCGCTACCACAGCACAGGGAAGAGAGGGCCAGGCTAAAAGTTCACCTAGGAAACATCTTCCACTTGCACAGCCATCAGTTTTCCTTGCCTGAACTCTCATTAGAGTGTTGCTTATATATCTAGCTGAAAAGCAACTCAAAATCGTTCTCATCCATGTATCTATCTAGCAGCTGTGAAATAGTGATACTCACCAGCACTTCAAAGCAACTGGCAGGACTCGGGAACTAAAACGAGCTTATTGCCTCATCTACCATCAAACCTGCCACAGAAATGGTATCACACAAGGCACAAATGCCTCACATGCAGAGATCCGAGGGTACCCAGTGTGGTTGGTGTAGTGGTTTGCCGCACCAGCACATGCCGTTGCCGTGACTGCTGTGTGAAACACAGAAGCTTTCCTGAAACCAGCAGAAGGGGAAAGAGGTACTGTGGTGGGAACTGAGAGGCAAACTGGGAATTGGAAAGGAGTATGCGATGAAGGCACTGCAAAATAGGAATTTTGTAGGTAAAACGAAGGTGCCTATGTATCTCTGATCGAGGAATGTCATAGATATTGCCAGCTGAGACAGCATAAATTTCTGAGACCCCCTTTTTAAAAGTTTAGCATCGCGCTGCTCTAAGTATATAACCATTATTACTTTCTTGCTGTCTGATCCTGAAATAGATCTCAGGATACCTTTACAAAATGCCACATCTTCTGCACACACTTGATTATTAAAAACAAAAACATGGAATGTGAACATACACAGCTGGTTACAGGCATTAAAAGATTCTCTTATTCTGTTTGTAAATATTGTCAGCAAAGGGTTTTTGTTTGCAATTGCAAAAGAGAGAGGCAGACAAGCAGCAAGACAACATTTTTGGTCTTTTTAGGTTAAAAACAAGGAATGGTCCAAACAATCAGAGAACTGGAACAATAGATTTCCAACACGAGGGGTAAAAAAAAAGAGAGAGAGGAAATTCTGAACATCTGCTCACTTATTTAGTTTACATGTTTTGATATGTGTAGAAAGATTGTTGCCTCAAAACCAAAAGAGAAATTAGTGAAGGTCTAACGTTACAACTTTTATGCTAAAAACTTTGTGCAAACACACTTATTTCTAGTTAACATAGAAAGTCTTTGTGGTTGCTTCCAACAGTATCTTACCTTTTCTCTTTCGTGTAAAATTGATTACCACAACAAAATGACTGCAGTATCAGAAAATGCACACATAGAGCTAACTAAGCATCCTACCATACGGAAAGGACCACCCCCTCCAACAGCCTCAGAAACCAGACCTTGACCATGCCATTGGGACCGTCTGTTGAACTGAAGAAAATCTGTGCAAGTGGAGAGCTCGCCAGATTCCAGCAAAACAGGCAAGTACAAAATAGCTCAGCGATACAGGCGGTAAGCAGCAAAATAATACTAGTGGCTTGCATCTGGCATGCTGGTATTGCAGCTTTTTCTTCTACTTTTATTTATTTATTTTTATTCTATTGTTTCTTTGCTTACTCTTCAAGGGCCTCTCAAAACTGAGATGGCATGCTCAAGGTTGATTCCTTAGCTCTACCCTTGCCAACTGTAGGCAGAAGTTCATAGGTACAGCTGTTAATTAGCAGACCTACCAAGGCAAATCTTGCTACATGGCAGTGGTAGAATGTGTATTCTATGTATATATGTATTATATGTATATAATATATCTTCAGCAGTGAACAGGTAACATTAATTTTGGTGAAAAATATGAAAATGACACTTTGAGTTAATATGAAGTAAAACATTTCAAAAGTACTGGACTATATAATTTCAAAACTATTTTCATTTTGAAGTGTGTTTTAAATTGTTCACATTTTCATTTTATACAGCTTTTTCTTTTGGTTTTGTTTTTTTTTTAATATTAGTTATAAAACAGGGAACAATGAAATATCTGAATGTAATTTCCTAACCTCCATAATTAATTTACTGAGTAAAATTTAATTTATTACCAAAATACCCACAGTAATTCTAATAACAAAATTAATTATGAACATATATATAATAACTTAATTACATACTATAAAAATAAGGAATACAAACGTATCTACAAAACTCAAAATTTGAAGTAAAGCATTTAAAGTTCAGCAAAAACACTTCAACTACAGTAAAATGAAAAATATGTAGAAATGCCGAAATTTTTCACCAGCTAGAGTTATTGCTGCAGCCATCTCTGTGCTTTGTGGAGATGTGATATATACAGGCAAGAACATCACCGCGTGACTTTTGGAACGTTCACTAATCTTCAGCTCTGTGGTATCGAGGAGGGTGCAATTTCATCTTACACATCTCTAGTGGCAACACTGGTTTTAAAGTTTCCCATCCTCCTTCAGTCTTGCCTATTTATTCCTGCCCCCGTGCAGCTGTTCACCCCCTCCCGTGCTGAGCCAATGTTATGGGCTGTGAGAGCAATGGGAAAGAATACGGAACTCCCCTCACCCCCTTAAAGAGGAAACAGAGAGAGGAAGAAGGGAAGCAATGGCGAGGTGTTGATTGTGCCCTTTCCCCTCATATTTAATGAGTTACTTGTTTCTCTAAATTTCGTGTCCATATTGTCAATGCCTGTACAGTATCACCCGCTGAGTGACCATATGGCACGGTACTCTTCCCACTTAGAATCTAGGCACCCGAGGGCTGACAAGCTACAGAGAACCCCAGGTTAGGGTAACAAAACTGGATTCTCATCAAGAATATTGGCATAAAGCCAAATTAGCGCAAGTGATGTGACTTTGCCTTCTAAACTTTGTGTTTAGACTCTGTTGAATTAACGAATGAATAACTTGCATGAGGGTTACACCCACTCCTTCCAGGCAGCATTGGAGGCAGAAAACACTCGTCAGTTATAATAACATGAAAACAAAGAAAGTGTTCTCAGAGGAGCAGATGGGAAAGGACCAAATCACCTTTTTCTCAGCTACATCAATATTGCTATTTCTCCTCAGCCCAGAAGAGTCAAGAAAAAACAGTCCCCCACCTTTTGATGTCTTTGGCTGGGAAGCATTGTAGGAATCCCACACAAATAATCATTGATCCTTAACATATTGTATGCTGCTATACAGCCTACAATGAATACTTCATGTCAAAGAGGTTTGTATAGTCCTAAGATTTCTCAGACAAAGGCAATAAGCTTAAAGAGCATTTTGCAGAATATTTCCCAACTGGAGAAACATGGTGTAATGGATGGGTGTTTATTTTTCAATTGCAGTCACTGTAAGATAAAAGACTTTATCCCAATGCAGATATAACAGAGAATGGAAAATGTAAACCATCTGCCTTTGAAAAAATGTAAAGGATTTATGGAATGGTTGGGAGGACTTCTGCACAATGTATAGGCCATAGCAAGCTTTTGCTTTTGATCAAGAGACAGGATATGCTGAAACAGCCACAGACTCTTTGCCAGCACATGGTAAGAGAAACACAGCAGTCGGTGGAGACACAGTTCTGACTTTACCATGTGTTTGTAGATACTTAGTCCCAGACCTATTCACTTTAGTGTTTTACCACTTTAGTATTTATCATCTTAGGCTGTTTAACAGAGAGCGCTTTATGCTGAGCTCAGACGTATTTACATAAACCAGCTGCGCACCTAAATTTCTCAGAAAGATTATATAGCATATACCGTCATAGGAGCATGAGAAGGCGGCCCACCATTTGGCACTCTACATGTAAACTTGGCGTTGCTTAAAATGGATGTCACAGGACAGATGTGAAGTTTCAGAAAAACACCTAAAAATTGCTCCAGTAAAATGGCTGGTGTAATCATCAGATTCATTCAGTTGTAATACCAGGAAAGCCAAGAGGTCCCTTTGGGTTCGGTGATCCTCCAGTTAATTCATCTGGGTTTCATAGGTGAGAGTAAGACTGTGGTCGGAGGCAGCAGGAGATTTTGCAGGCAGGAAATCACAGGAATAGAGAGTCTTGGGGAGAAAACTTGCTGCTATTGTTATTGTTATTCAGTAACCAATAATGCAAAACCCCTCAAGACATAGCTAAGCTACACAGTTATAGTGCGCACTGTATTCCAAAAGGAATAATGACATATGTTATGGTAAAAACTATAAGGTTCTGAAAAGCATCTTACAACATGGAGAGAGCTGCCCCTCTCCAGGCAGGTAAGTCAAGGTGATAATGAGTAGAGGCAACAACTACTAAAGGCTACTAAAATACCACAATGGACATAGATGGTCCATCCATTTGCCAAACAGAAAATATTTGGTACAGAAGGAAAGAGAAGGGCAGAAAACAGGGGGTTTAAGCGTTAGAAAAAGCCATCAAATTCTTCACCTGCACAGAGTAATAGATTTTGCTGTCATCTTATTCAGAGAATGAACTGAGTATCTTAGTTGAAATAGATATTTAATTCTCTACACAATATATAGATAGATGATAGATAGATAGATAGATAGATAGATAGATAGATAGATAGATAGATAGATATTCTTAATTCTCCATAATTTTGAACTCCTTTGATGGCAAAGAGCTGTCTATTAAATAACTTTGTCATGAACAAGTGACTGAATCAGAAATCATTTTGTCTGTAACAGAAATTGTATTTTCTGTAACAGCAATTATTAAAAGTTACTTTGTGAGCTGTAAGAAATGCTTATATTATTTTGAATTATTCAAGTTAGTTATTTTTATGTTTCTATTACATGGTATTTGCTAGCAGTGAATAGCTTATTCTTTTGGATCCAGTTAAAATAGCCATTTTTTTAAGCATACAGTCTTTTTTCTTGATACTTTAATATAATTGCACTAGGCACATGAAGAAATGTCTCCCAACATGATCAATGTCAAAAGACCTTTTGAGAGTAATCAAGTTACATCACTTACGGTGACTATATAAAACATAGGAATCAAATTTTAAATCTTAGCAAGAACTAGTAGAAAGGACTTCAAACAAACCATTTTCTTATATGAAGATCCACAGTGACAGCAAAAATTGCAGAGAATGGCAGGAAATAAATTCTTACAAGAATAATCACGATTAGTATTCATGTAAGGTTAAAGCACTCTTCTCATCTTCCTCTGTAGATGACCTCATGATAATAACACACACAATGTGGTTATGACATCACAATTTCCATAAACACAATCTATTAGAATTTTTTAAAAATGACTGCATATACCAATGTTTATTTATTAGAGTACAGTTGGCACAGCTGCGTGATGGAAAACAAATAAAACCTTCAAAACCCTAAATACATTTATCCAATCCTAAATAACAACTCATCTGGGAAGTCAGAGATAGTTTTGATTACTCTGTTAAAGAGGGAAAAAACTTCAAGAAAAGGATCTGCAGAGCTTGAATTTTGTTCACATCATGTAATTAAGACTAAAGAAGTAAGAACAGACATTAAGTCCATTTACTGATTTACAAATGAACCCTCCAGCTCAATGGCATGAGGGGGCAGCTTGTTGGCTTTTATGCTAAAATTTATACCCATTGAATGACCCAACTCTACTAGATTACTCTTTTTTTTTTCCTATACTACAATCAGCACATACCATCCGAATGTCTCAAATAGTTTATGCTATGCCTATCAATGCTAAATGGCAGATATTCTTACCAGTATAATCAGCATACCTGTCCAAGGAAGAAAGCATGTTCAGTCTCTCCTTCTCACTTTTGAACATACTGATCCATCTCAGCCTGTCTGACAAAATTGAGCATCTCAAAGTTATTTAATTACCCAGATGTTACATATCTACAGAGAGAGAAAATAAAATCTGGTATTCTTATTGAGGGCAAAGCTGGAGGAACAGTTATTCTCTGTTCCCTTTGGCATGGGGTGGCAGACCATTCATCCCATGTGCACTGGCGGACCCCTTGGCACATGGCACTGCATAGCTCATTAGGTCATTCCTAACTCTAGCTTGTGTTTCACCCCTCACCTCAGAAACACAGCGGAAAAAAAGAAAAAAGACAAGAACATAGAGGCAAGTGCTGAACTGGAAACACTGCCAGCACAGGAAGATCTCAAATTGCTGAGATGCAGATCTCATGGGATACTGGAAGGGAAACTGTCTTACTGCAGGAAGAGGTGTTGGGTGACAGAGCATACAGATTTGGAGGAAATCAGGCTTCATTAATTCTGCTGCTCAAGGAATAACTTGTCCTCCCTTCTGGTTTACTTATTGAATTTCAGCAAGCATATGGAACATAACTGTTATAATAGCATCTTCTGAACTGGGCAAATATTTAAGAACTGCATTCTCATATAGGTTCTCTTTTGCTAGTTGTTATGCATTAGATGAAGGTGTCATGGGATACTGCTGCTCAAAAGTAATGCTTGGCTAAAGCTGTCTGGATAAGAATGGGTGATCATTCCAATTCCAGGAGACAACACATGTGTCCAGCAAATACATTTACAAATTCCAAATAAGGAAGGTTTCAACTGGAAAAATGTCCCTGTTGCAGCACGTAACCGCCTCTCCACCCTTAAAAAAAAATGGACAGATAATTTCTCCCTTTTGCAGTCATTCATTTACCTCTATTTAACAGGAAATGTGAGAATATTGTGCAGCTGTTTGCATGCCCCTTGCAGCTGGAATAAATTGGTTTAGATTAATTCAGATTAATTTAGGACTAGAAATATTAGTACACCTTTACCCTTCTCAAAATCCAATGCGCTCATTTGACAGTCAAACCAACCTATGTTTTGTTTGCCTTCACAACTGCCAATCAGTTTGGCAATGGACCAAGTCCCAAGTCAGGATGCTCCAGTGCTTAGTGAACCCTGAAAAGCCCCAGGTCTGTGGGAGCTTCAGGGTATGCAGCACCTTCTGAATCACCTGTTTTGGTGTCATGGATGTTGACGTCTTGTCACTGGGTGGTTAACAAGGGTTTACTTGACCACATAATAAGCTCATGGAGATACATCCACCCAGACATCAGCTGTTGGGCTTTTTTTAACACTTAACCCTTGTTTCTTTCCTCAGCACCTCTGGTGATCATCTTCTCATGAATTACCCTGCTTTGGTGGATAGACTCTTAGAAGCCTAGTTCTCCAAATCCACTGGAGAAGAAGCTGGGCTGTGAAATCCAGGCAGCAGGGAGGCACTCCAATCCTTTTTTCTCATTTTAAATCTTGTTTGACATTTTGAATTTTCTGTACTCTGGAAGCCAATTCACCTAAGTAGGTAGATGGACACCTGCAATTCCTTATATTAAAGCAAAGCCTCTTGTACATTCATCTACAACTGGGCAGATTATAGGCAGGGATTTTTTCTGTGTGAAGAAAGAACTTTAATTTAGACTGCTTCTCTGAGGACTTCACTGTTTGGAAACAGAAATTGATACCTAGAAAAAAGAATACCAAAAGGAGAGGCTGAAAGCTACTTTATGAAGCTAGGCTTATGGCAATAGTAGGTAGGTATTCAAATGCCTTTTAAACATGGCCTTGTGGACATTCCTGTCTTTGCACACACAGCCATATTTTGAACCACTTCGGAATGTTATGATTTGTGGTTTGATATGGCCTGTGGTTTCAAAATGATGTTGAGCTTGTCATTGAGGTTACCCTGGAGAGACAGGCAGACTTGTTTAGCTCATTCCTTGCCAGTCTTTGCTAATCTTTGCACTCTTCAGAGGAGTTTCTGCAAACTGTAACATCTAAGAGGCTTCCAGAATTACAGGGGTCCCAAAAGAATACAGAAGAGTACAAAAATGCATGGAGCAACACTGGCAAATTTGATCATGGGGTTAAGCCCCCCATCCTACTTTCAAGACTCTTTATGAAACTTGCATAACTCCTTAGTCCAGTTAAATAAATACTTGGTTAAATGAAGCTACTGTAGCTTCACAGCAAGATCTAGTGTACAGTTTCCATCGTTCCTGTCACAGCCCTATGCACTGAGGTGCAGGGATGTCAAGGAAGCTGGTTTGATCAGTACTGCTCTGTCTCAGAAACATAAATTGCAGGTTTATTGGTTTCCTCCACAATGGTTGATTGCTTCCACTGATCCTGCGTGGAGTCCCGAATGGTTGGCAGTGCTGAAAAGTTCAGCTCTGTATTTTGTTAAAACTAGTATGATTTTTTTGAAACACACATTCTCTATGGTCGGTGCTCTGGATTTCCAGAGCCCACCATTCCTGGTACCAAAGACTAAGGAAGAAAAATCTGCAGATGGTATAAACCAGCAAAATCAATTAAGAGCCTGGCTTGTAACCTCTCCCTACAACCTCCATAAAGTGAATTATGTTGGAGGGATATGAAGAATGATGTAAAGATATGATGTTTTATATAAACAAATAATGGTAACCATAAACACAGACACCCTTCTCCCTGTATAAGATTAATTGCCACCCTGAAATTAAGAATCTTCTCTCTCTTTTGAAAACATAAGATTTTTGCTATTGCATTACACAGAAAATACAAGTGAAGCATTTTTATTAGTTTGAAATGTTACACACTGAAACAATAATCTTTTATAGTGGTTTTAATGCAAGATAGATGAATGTGTTGGATGTTGTATGTTTTCAAACAGAGACAAAACATGCAGATTAAGTGAAGCTCAAATTTCTTGTGGTTGAACCCATGAAATAAATACAGAACATATTTTGTTTGTTTGGATCTTGGGGGAACAAACTGTTTTTATGATGGAGTAGTCATATTACACTAAAGCAAGCACTGTAATGTATTGCATTTCAAAATCACATATTTATAAAATAGGGAATGTACTGACATCCAACATAACCAGTCTCAATCACGAAAAATGGAAACAATTCTGAAAAGTGAAAACTTGAAAAAGCACACCTTTATTTTCTAAATTATAACATAGAAAGGAGGAGAAAACCCTGCACTGAATGCTGATGTAAACCTTCATATCATTAGGATCTAATAGCAAAAATCTGTTTATCCTACATGACTTTCTTACATAAGTCTAACTCAGACTGGCCATTCAAAATAGCTACAACTGAAACATCCTGTCTTGCTAAATCCCACTAAATTCCTTATGATCCAGGTCTTCATGATGCAATATTTTACCTTAATTCCCACACTTGCATTTCACTAGGAAAATGTATGATAAAAATAATCATTGCGCGTCATCTTTATTGAATATGTCTTGGCAGCTATCTTGTAAGTTTTACTAGTAAAATTTAAAAATATGGTATCTTAAGATGATTACAGTTCAGAAGTGGTTAGGAGGAGTGTCTGGAAACTTTTCAAACTCTGAAAATTATTCCTGTTCCATTCAGGGAGAAAATCGAGATCTTTCAAGATTTCCTGCAAAGAAAGAGAGAATGAGAAGCTTAGAGTACAGAACAACATTTTGTTACTGGAACTACTATTTCACTGCAGGGCATCAGCGGTCCATGCACAGGTGCTGCTTTGGGAGCTCCTTTGGTTTTAAGCAAAAATTGCATGCAGTGAACACACTCCGCAAAAATTCCTATCAACTCTGATTCACTCATTAACTAATCACCATTTTCCAAAACCCTTATTTTTGCAAAAGTCCTAACCTGCTGAATTGATGCCTCTCTCACAAGATAAACAAGCTGCTCTGTACTGACGTACGAGTGGTTGCATTTGGGAATGACTATGTGGTAGGGAATTATGACATTTCTAAATAAAGAATTATGTTGAGCATGAAAATGCTAGCCTCTGTTTCTGTGATCCGCTGAAACACAAGATGGATCTCAATATTCCTAAAGGAGGAGTAAGTTAAGCTCATTAGTTTTAGGGATACAAATAAACACAGTGTGTTTCTAATTATATCAGTGAGTCACAGTAGAGTGCGAATTAATAGGATACTTTTGTGTGCCTGAAGTCTGTCAACCTCTTCAAAAAACTGTGCTTGTCCCTCTTCCTTTCCCCAAGCACAGCCAATCACTAAGCAGCACTAGTCCATCATCACAGTTGGGACAGTTTAGGTCACAATCCTTAACCTCCTTTATACAGGGGCATTTATATTGTCACTACATAAGCGCTACACATGGAAGTAACACAGCCTCTTTGCTGGTTGTGCCAAGTGTTTGAGTGCTGTGTGTGGTGGAGCTTAACAAGTGTAACGACTACTTAAGTAGATCTGAAAACATCCCAGTCACACCTACTCAGACCACCTCAAGCTCAAAAACATTAAAAAAAAATCTACTTTTCAAGGCTATCCTCATAATAAAAGGGACAGAAAAGAGAACATATTTAAACAAAACCCAAAATTCAAAACAGGGATTCAGGTATGATGGTCTTCACAGCCTCTTATGGATCAAAAATTTGCAGACTATTGCTTCTTCCTTACGGGCATATCATTTTTCACATTAGAAGTGCATTGCAGACAACTGCAATGCTTAACTTCCTGATTGCTTAACATTTGTTAAGATTCTGTTCATTAAGAAAACACAGGAAAGAGAACAGACGTTACCTAAATTGGAAGTTTGGAGGGGGTATCTATTTTTGGGGGGTGTGGTTTTAAACTGAAGAGACACCATGATAAATTGTTTAATTATGACAGTTATGATTATTCCTCAATCTCCACGTAATGGTAGACCATATGTACGCTGCACAGTCATCTTGGCAAAACTGCCAAGTAAGTAAAGCTATGGTTTATTCAGCTTGGACAAAGTACCTTTTCATGGTTATAAAAAGAGTTTAGAGAGTAGTAGGAACAGAAATTATTGTACTTTATCTATCTATCTATCTATCTATCTATCTATCTATCTACCTACCTACTTCTGAGCCCACTCCTGCACACTAGCTTAGAAATTTCCCAAGTTAACAAATTTGCAGTAGATCACTGATCCCAATAGCCCTTATAGCCCTTCTTGATTCAAATTCCTCTCTGCTAGTCCCTCCACCCAAACAATTCTGTAACCAGAAAGGCACATGCAGTACCATTTAACTGTAAGTTTATACTAAAACAATGCACTAATAAAAACAACACAACTTTTATGTATTCACTCCAAGACCAAGAAGTTTTATAGCTCTCATTTGGACCTGTATACTTTGGCAAATACACTACCATAACTCATGCAAATTCTTTTACATGAATAAAATTGATTTTATTCTGGAGCAATTACTGTGTTCACAAAAGAGAATAAATGTGGGTATGGTATTAAGGTTCCATTTATCGTGGAAAAGTCTGTCCACCTGGAGAAGACATTCCAGAGCAGTCTGAAGAGAAAATTTCCCCCGTAGTCCTCCCCAGTGGATCCATATTGTTTATCCAGTCAACGGCTCTGCGGCAGTCACAGCCCTTCCTGATTTTCTCATCTGGCAGTCCTCCAGCAAGCTTCACCCTCTGAGCAGAGTTTCCCAGTAGCATCTTGATTCTTACTCTCCAACTCTACGTTCGTGAGTCATCTTTCTGTTTTCCCTTCAGAAATTTCTACACATGCAGTCTTGTGTGCCTGTCCTCCTTCCCATGACTTTCTCCGCCACCCCTCTCTCAAACTGTTTTCTCCTAAACTGTCCTCAACTCCCATTTTCTCCTTGCCAAGAAACTCCCTTTTTCAGTTTCTACTCCCATCCCAAAGTTTTCTGTTTCTTCCCTTTGAAACCATTAAATTAATGGATTTTGTCAAAAACAGACTCTTGCGTGATTCCAAGCAAGGAAGCTAAATGGCTCCTCATGCTGAAAAACTGGAGTTACAGTTGCCTCCCCAGCTAAACTGGGCGTCTGCAGCTCTCCGTGTGTGCTGTGAGCCAGCAGACTAGAGGATCTGCCTCAACATGAAGCTGTGAACCCTAGCTGTCCATCAGATCACTGATAAACCAGTGCTCCACTCGAACTGCCACCCCAAAACTCTCACACGCTGTATCTTTACAAAGAAGAAATCTCTATGAATTCTCTATGAGAAGTCTGAAAGAGAGGATGGATTTTTTTTTATACTGAAACTCTAGAGGGTTTCACCCTCTAGAAAAGGGAAAGGAGAGCAATTTTGTTAAGGCCAAGGAAACATATAGTGTAATAATTAACTTGGGGACAACATAAAATCATATTGTAATATATTTGCACTGGCCCCGTGCTGAAACTCTGTGCTAAACAGGTCTTTGGTCATGAATCACTGAAACTCCCAAACTTTCACCCAATGTTTAAATGTAATTAAAAGACTAAATAAGTGGAAAGCCACTGGCAGCACATCCTCTGGTGATGGACCGTTTCTCTTTACTTTTCCCCCTACCTTAAAACATCCTGCATTCAGCCTCCCCACTGCTGTCCAGGCACAGCTCTGCTTTTGCCATCCGCCGTGGGGTGGGTCTGCAGCCTGAGCCCAGAGTAGCACGTCCTCAGCCCTTGTAAGGGTCGTTTCGGCGTCGTGGGCCTGCGTGCAGTCCCCATCCGAACTGGAAAGAGAGGGGAAGGAAGGGCAATTGCATGACGGAGGCACAAGAAGCAGCCGCGCACACACATGCCGTGCGCTGCAGGGCTCGCTGGAGGCTGCAGTTTCCTCGGCTCCTCCAGTGGGTCCACGCTTGGTGCTAATGGTTCCATCTCCGTCCGGCGGAGATACAATCCGCAGGATCAGCCTGGGAGGAAGCGTGTGCCTTCATGTTGAAAGCTCACTCACAACCCTCCTCGTCCCCATTAGCCATTCTAGCCCTTTCAAAGGGAGCAATCTTCCCAACGTATTTCAGCCGCCGTTTGGAATTTCATTGCTGAAAAGTGATGAGGAAGGCCAGTGGGGACGACAAGGACAGGCATTTGAAATTCCACAGGCGTGTCCTCCTAAGAACAGGTATGACTGCCACAGCGCGCATAAAACAGTGAGTGGGCGTTACGCACCATTACAGTCAAACTGAGAGAGGAACACGTAACAGCTGAATGGCTAAAGACACCTCTAAAATATGAAACAAATTGTCATTTTTGCTCTTGTTCTTGATCAAGAGACTTTGTGTTGCTTATATGCTTTTGTATCTCAGTTCTTAGAAATCTAAATGGTATCTAAAGATTTAAAAAATCGGGTACCAAGCAAACTTAGTGACTTTGGAATATTGCTCATCCTTTTGGTGGACAGGAGAGAAATTTTCTCAAAAGCAAGTATCACTTGGGAATCTCAGACACTTGGCACTGAAATTAACATACACACTGAAGGAATCCAACCCTCCTCTCCTTTTACCCTGTCATTTACTTAATAGGACAGGGCCTGGGGAAAGGGGAGGCTAGGGAACTCATCTGTTACCACTACACACCTTGAATATTCACCCCACCAGCAGCCCTATTACCTGTTTAGCATCAGAAAGTGCACAAACGTGGTAATCTCTTATGTTTGCAAACACCTTTAATGCTATGTAACACTTACTAAGAAACAGCGTTTTTTCTTTCCTCATATTCAAATCCATTTGCTTCCTTCTTGTGCCTTTCTCTGTTACTGCTTCCTCATCACTCATGCCAGCTTTAGATAAATGTTTGTCGGAAAAGTAACTAACCAGCAACTGTCAGAAAAAATACACAAGTTTTAGAAGCAGTTTAAAGCTTGCTGCCTTGGTCTTCACCTGAAAAAGACGTGATTTTGCAAAGGCTTGTCCATTTTCCTATATATATCAGTTAACCTAGTAAGTTATTTCATACTGTCATACTTTTATCCCTAGATTATAAAATAACCTGTTTAATTCCTCCTTTTATAACCTTCCTTATCCTTTGTTTGCCTTCCGGCTTTTCTTTTGGGCAGTATTCTTCTTAAACTGATCTTCAAACTACTAATTTCTTTTCACCCAAGCCCTCTCCTGAGTATTTCCCTTCTGGGAAACCAAAGTGAGATTTAGCAGGATGCCCTTCACCACACAAACTTATGAAAGAATTAATTCAAAGTAACAACTTCATGCATGATGCAAAGCCCTATTGAATTACTGCCCTTCCACCTTCTCCTCCCCCATACCACTGTCTGTCTTACTATTGTCATTGTTTTGGTTGGGAAAGATTTTTTTCTGCCTTTCGTGGTCGATTGTTTTGGTTGGGAAAGATGTATTTTCTTCACAGTAGCCCATACGGTGCTGTTTTGGATTTGTGACCCAAACAGTGTAAACAGCACACCCATGTTTCAGCTGTTGCTGAGCAGTGCTTACATGGCATCAAGGTCTTTTCCCACGCTGCCCCATCAGTGAGCAGAGTGGGGGTGCACAAGAAGCTGGGGGGGGACACAGTTGGGACAGCTGTAATTTGTGTTGTCCTAACCCACAACACTTAAATATTTTAGTAAACTGCAATCTCACTTAAACTAAAAAGATACTATAGTGGCATTAAGCTACTTAAATGGGCCAAGGGCGTTCATTTCATGGGGTGATACTTTCAAGCTTTTGGAATCTGTTTGCATTGATGCCAGAAGGAAAAGGATGAGCACTGTTTCTTACCTTGCTACAGATTTCCTGGGTCACTCTAAACTGCAAAATGCTCTGTCTCACCTAGCTGCTCTTGTTTTTTTCCTGAAGATCATCTCAGCGATAGCACCTTTTGCTGTAGAGCTGCAGTTTGGGTCTTCTGTGTAGCCTCATGCCACATAGGAGAACTCTTGACACCTCATGCAGCTTCCTCAGACAACGCGTTACTGCCTCTGGCAAGAGGCTCTCATACTAACTTTCCCCCTCCTTTACCTGCACCACGACTCCAGCACGCAGGTCTATATAAGCACTTGTTCCTAACCAACATTTATCTGCCCTTGTTTTTAAGCAAGTGCGGGAAACCTGAGCCAGGATGCTGATGCCTGTATTAGCATATTTCTATATAGCAACAAATTCTATATAGTGCCAGAGCAATCACATCTTGAATTAGCTTGCAGAAGGACGGCAGCCAGGATGTGGACTTGGCTGGAGGTATCTGTGATGATAGCTGTCCCAAAAAGACACAAAAGAATGGCCAGCCAGCCAGCCCACCCTGCTGATGCAGGTTTTGTACAGAGACGCAGGCAGGCCAGTCTATGACACACGAGATGCCAGGGTGCCTCAGGCAGGAACAGAACCATGAGTTCTGTCCTAGGGTGACCTTCCTACATCAAGTAAAACAGCACCTCACTTGGGAATGGGATGGCTGTTTGATTCTTGAAAGATCTTTGCTATCCTGACACACATTAGCACAACAAATTATTGTAAAGACCATTTTGAATACAAAGTCCATTCCACTTTTGCTTCTCTCTATGCCCTTTTACAGACTGCTTGGTCAAATTCGTGGGATGGGTCTTTGGTGGAGGAGATGTGGGTGCCACTTACCACAGCCACACCAAAGGCAAAAAGTTTCTTAGACACACACACAGAGTACTGATCATGCAGGTGTCCTGCCATACACATGGGCCATGCAGGTTACCCTTCAAACACCAGAAGTTGTGAAATTCAACTTGTGTCCCACAGCAACTCTGTTGGCTGAGTGCTGAAACTAGTACTAGAAGAGGGTCCATGGACTGGACTGTGAAAGCCAAAAGAAAACAGGGCGACCACATACTCATCCATCCAAGCAGCTCAATCATCATTACAGCTCCAGCTCTAATGGTTGAACACCATCCAACATCATTTTAGCTCCAGCTCTGGTGACTTGTTTATAGTCTTGTTCAAAGAGAATCTGGAGGGGGACTTGCTCCACTCCTGGTGCAGTCCTGTTGGCTGGCCAGACAGCAGAGCCAGCCCAGGAAGGGACACCTGGAGGCTGCATGGGCTGCTGAGGCTCAGAAGAGTCAAGCTAGGCAGGAAAGCAGTGGAATACGGCACAAGTGTGCCTGTCACTCTGCCTAGAGGGATGGATGACAGATTAACTCAAATGCCTCTAGCACTCCAGCCACAGATACACTCAGTGTGCACAAAGAGGGGATGCCTCGACCTCCAGTTCCTCCCCATTCAGACCACACAGTCACAGCACTCCTAATGCATCACAAGGCCAAAACTTCTGCAGACAAGAAATCTGGCTGCTAAGCTGGCATTGCAGTGTGACTACCTTTGCGTTTCCACCCATAGAAGGTGGGAGGTAATAACATTACCTGAACTCACTGAGCATTTGGGGTAAACATTGAACACCAAAAACTGAAAGGACAGACTCTTTCCTTAAAAGAAGAGAGGAAAAGAGATTTGCAATTTGTTGTGATAATCATAAAAGTAAGTAACAAAATACTGTATTTTTGTGAAATTAACTGTTCATCATTAGTGAGTTTTCACAGTACTTAACTGCTTCCCTTGCTCCTAGTAAAACTATAAACACTCTGTGCAGAAGTCGAGAGAGGTATTTAGTGCAAGACCCAGGCTCTGTTTTTCTTTAACTGTTATAAACAGACATTTTAATTTCCAGTTCCTTCAGTATTTTATGCCCCGCATATGTTATAATTCAGTACCAAGGAGCTTTATGAGGTAACCCTTAGAACATTAGCAAGTTCCCATTTGGCTGTCAGCGCAGGCCTAAATAAAACTCAGGACTAATTTTAGCACTTAGTGGAATGTGCTACTAGAAAGAAAAGGTCAAATGTGCTCACAGGAAGGCAGTGCCAGTTCTTTTGGCTTGAACCTGTTTCTCCCTTGCAACAAGTGACACTTTCCTCCATCCATTCCTGTCAAGCAGAATAAATCAGAGCAGCAACATGTTTAAGAAGGAGGAGGAATTTTGTATACACTTGTAATGTTGTAAAATACTCCCTCTTCCCAAAATACATTCCAAACTATTCAGGGAGGAGAGGGGAGTGCACTCATACAGGACCTGTACAGTCTGTGCTGTCAATACTGCACACAGCATTCTCAGCCGATTCCAACATGAGACATTTCCCTTTTTGCAAAAAAAAGCCAAAAGATTTTTTCAGCAGTGCCCATTGCCCTTGCCCCAGTGGGAAAACTAGCTGCTCTGTTTCAAGCCTATGGAGGCAGCTGGGAATGTCCACTCACTCTGTGGAACTTTTAGCCTTTCTCCAATTTTTTAGAAGAATTCATTTTTCAAGGAGCAAAAAAATCACCTGTCTGCTCCACATGGTCCTTCAGAGAAAGTCTTTGGCTTCTGAAAGGAAAATACTTCCAACGCCTTTCCTCTCAATACTTGAGAGGGAATCTCTATCCCAGAAAATAATTTTTCTTCTCCAAGACAGAAAGAATCACTTGCCAGAACTAGTAGTTGCTCTCACAGGCTAATCAGACGTAATCTTCTCCCCATTACTAAGTTTCACAATAAATATCTCTGAATTTCAAAGGCATAATTCATAACGAGAGAGACAGTTACAGTTTGGAGACGAGCAATCTGAACAGCCTCTACACCCAAGCCCCAAGCTTGCTTTCTGAAGGCACTTCACCCTGCATCCCCAGAATACAAACAAATGTGGAAAATACTTATCTTGTGGAATATTGAGGCAAATAACCACTTGTGACATAGGGACTTTCTGACAACAGAAAAGCA
>NW_010549119.1:17735-34422 GCF_000687285.1 Phaethon lepturus | reverse complement strand
TAGGGAAATGCAGGAAAAACAGATGAGACATCCTGAAGGCTTAATTACTAATTTGCATTATTAATGTTACACAGTCCTCTTAAAATTATCTCTGTGCATGATTTCTCAAGGACTATCAAAAAGTAGTACAGATAATACTTACTATTAAATTGCTATGATCACATGAAAAGGTTTCTCCCCAGATAAGTTCATAAGCAAAGAAACTGAACTGAATAGGAAAGAAAACCTCATGTGGGAAACCAATGCATGAGGTGTTGTCTCAGATACCCTAAGTAGGAGATAGTCTGTTTAATAATGTTTTTCAATTGCAGTTCTAAGAAATGCCCAGTTAGGAACAATGGCTTTCAGTGATTCATTTACACATGCTGGCACCCTGATAAACATCACTTAAAAGGCAGGCCCTATGGAGATGGAGTATTGCAAATTAGTTGCCTGCCTTCTGCAGCTAAAGGATGACCTCTTCTCCTTTTTAACAACAGTTAGTGCAAAAGACTGATTTTTTTATATATATACACACACACACACAGAGATATATGTACACATATTAAGGGTTGTGGGTTTTTTGTGGTTACAAAAGCATTAAAAACATTTAAATTTATAAACAAGAACATAATAATTTAAAGCCCACAGCTTGTTTCCATTTTAAATCCTAAGCAGTAGTTAAGAGGATACTGGTGAAATAGGAAAAAGAATTAAAAAGGCACATCATTCTCATGAAGGTGATGAATGCAAGAAGATCAGCATTGTGGAAAACCTCTGAATATCTGCAACACAAGGCAAGCCCTTAAGAAGTAAGAAGTTAACAGTAAGAATACCATTTCCATGTTTTCTATCAATCAAGTATCCCATATTCCTGTGACTGGTTTTAGTTTTAAGGCCTGGCAGTGTCAAATGACATGGTAAGAGGACAGTATCTCCCCTGGAAAACTAAAGACACTCCTTGGACAAAGAGGTGGCAAAGAAACAGATTCAGCTACCCGGAGGAAGCCCACATTGTCATACCATCTGTTTTTATTTAAGAAAAAAATATTACCATTCAGGCTTTCTGTACATTACCACTTCTGTGTGCTAGAGAGAATTTATCTTTGAAAGGAGCGCAATTTTACTGTGAAAATCTGATAGTTTCTTCCCATCCAAGGATCTTCTGAGTAAGGAAGCTCCAGTTGTTACTCACAGCCTTGCATCAAATATTCGCTGGCCAGTCACAAAAAGAGAAGGTTCTTCAGAAGTCTGGTGTTTATGGAACAGCTGTCCAGAGAAGAATCCTTTCCAGCAGAAACATGTGGCCAGGTAGGAGAAAGGCAATATAAACAACAGTAATGCAAAATACAAGGCTAAAAAAGAAAAGCTTTAAAATAGTTATGTAATTGTTAAGAGCTAAGATCTAATTCACTAAAATGAATGAAAGCTTGGCTATTGACAGTTAAGAAGTGAGAAATTGATCTGATATATGCTTCATATCAAGATGCATCTCAGACAATATTTTCACTAAGGATTTAGAAAAATGTTTGATTCCAATAAACCCAGAAAAGGTTTCTCTGTGAGGAATGAAAAACATTCAAACTACATAAGCATACAAATCTGAAAATGAACCATAGGACAAAACCCAGAATTTCTGAAATTGCGAACTCCTTTCATAAATAGGCAGAAGAACTCTCTGTGGGTCCAAGTACCAAATGTTTTAAAATTTCGTATTTATCCTTCAGCAGCAGCACTAACTAAATCCTCACAGGGGGAACAATGCGGAAAATTTTCAACATCTTTACTTTGAATGTCACATGGTCTATGCATTAAGCAGAAACACAAAAGTTGGCAAAAGCAGGTGAAATTACAACAGTTCCAGACTTGTACTAGCTAAGCAGTCTAATTTGGGAATACTAAAGAACACTCTACTTTGTAGGAAAAAAAAAAAAAATACTGCACGTTTCATTTGCTCAATTTCTTCAGTGGAAACGGGAAAGTGCCAGTTTTCTACTTAAACCCCACCTGAAATGTCCTTAAGCCTCAAACTTAACTTAAGAAAGTTAATTTGGAAGAATAAACATTCTTTTCAAATGGTATGGAGAGAGCAATTCTATTTTCAAAAGCATTTATAAAATAGTGTTACTTGATGTTTATTAAATGTAATACGAACAATATACATTAAGTCCGTTCCCCCCCCACTCCCCCGAAATACATTAAAATTATTTGGATTGTATCAGATTTTCTACTTCAAAAGTAATTTCTCTTTTTCACTCTCAAAACGCACCAGTGATATTTACTAGAGATCAAACAGAGAATGTGACGTGATTCCAAGTGTATCCTATGGGGTATGTTTTAACATTGAACTCTGAGGAAAATAATGCTTGGTTTACATAAAATTGAAATTTCTGAAGTAACACAGGACCTCTCAGACTAGTCCAGAAATGTGTTGTTCTTGATACAATATTGTTGTATGTTCATATACAGTATTAACTGCATACTTTTTTTGAGAAGAAAACTTTACAGGAATTCTTAAATATCCCAATTATATTTTTATTATTCATTTAAACAGCCTTGTACATCACACAGAGCTTAAAAGCATGATTATAAAAAAGTTACTATCCCCCTTTATTTTTTTCAGATGACAGAAGAGTTTAAGTGCTGAGCAACTTACACACAGCTGATAGCACTTGGATATTCTGAGGTCTTGGTGATACTAAGTATCTCATGAATCTAATTCTCAAAGTAGAGAATCACCAATGTCACCAGGCACAGAGGCCCTACTGAAGTATCCTTATTTATCTTTCCAGAGTGCCCGTCTCTATCACATTACTTGATACACTCACATTTACAGTTCTGAGATGCCCAATTTCCTCAGCCCATTATGTACTTCTCACGACACAGCAACTGCAGAGACCCTTTTTCCCAAAACAAAGTCAGACCATCAGGGAAAGTCTATCAGATTGTGTAAGTATCTTTTCAACATCTATATGTAAACAGAAGTCATCAGATCTTCAGTAAAGGCAGTTTTTCCTTCAGAATAATAATGAACAGCTTTTGTGAGAAATGTAAAGAGCCAAAATGTTCAACACACTAACACCGTGTAATTCCTTCAGCTATTAAACTACAACATTAACGCTTGCTACAACAGTATTTGTATATAGTCAATTGCTCCATGAATAGGAAATAACATGATTTATTGCAAAGGGTATATTTCAGACAAACAGGTATTTAGAAGTCCAGTTTATTATGATTTTACTTAACCAAAACAAGAGTTTAATGTTTTCATGCAACATTTGCACTTAAGTCTTAAATAATCATGACAAACAGCAGAAGTAGTTAAGGAATGCACTAATTATAGACCTTAGTGAATATACAAAAAACCTCAGCACTGTAGGTTATACAAAGTAAAGAACATCTTCAATACTCTCCCAAAATACTGCAGCAGCCAAGACACAGTGACATGCCTTACAAGGGCGTAGGAATGTAATTTAGAAATCACACAGGAACTACCCATTTCCTTTAATTTCACAAACAAGACAAATGCAACATTCAAATCCACACACTGATTTTTCAGATTATGTCTATACAGTACCTTGAGTTTTATCCAAATAGTAAAAGTTAGACTTGTTATTTATTTAGTAAACAATTATGCAGTAAATCTCTATTACATGTCTTCCTTGGTTTTACCTGGAGTAGCCATGTTATTTAAAAGAGGGCAGGTTTGGCACTTTTATACTGATGTCACCAATATTAATATTTCTTGGGATCTCTGGCAGATTCATATTCTTTACAGCTGAAACAGCCCGGGCTGGAGCTCCTGCTAAACCAGCCTGTGTATAAAGTGAGGAAAAATGCAAGTCAGGCAAAGCTGGTCACAAGAAAATTCACTAGCAATATACACAGACAATTAACTTCTCAAATATTTCCATGGTTACACAATTAGAAAGACCAGATGGTAATTGTGTTTGGAATGAAATGGGTTATTTGGAAATACTAAACCAGAAAGAGAAAACAGTTCACACATTCCTTTTTATATGGTAAAACATGTAATGTCAACTTGATGGAGAAGTATGGTGGGGAGGAATAGGAGGCTTATCCAAGCGTGTGTAATGTGTAGGTCATAGAACAGACAATCTTGAGGTATTTGAAGTCCAATGTGCTGCCTTTGTCCCTTACCTATTCTAAAAGTTCACATGGTTCACAGTTGACTAACATTGGTTACAGGTTCAGGATATGTAACCTCAAAGCTGAACCATACTACTTATCCAAATGAAAAAGAAAAAAAAAATAAAGTATGGTATTTCAAGATGGCTTAGCCTAAAATGGAAAGGATAAACACCTTGCATTTGTGGATGACAAAGAGCATGCAGAGAGATAATTTCTATAGACCAACTGGAGTATTCTGTTGTCCCACAGTATCTAATTAAATGCTAACATATCTGCAGTCCCCAGGCACACTGCAACGTTAACATAATAAACTGGTTATGCCAAATTAATATAAAACAAGTACTGCAATGTTTAAAGTCCTCTACTGTACATAATCTCTTTTAATTTAAAGCCAGAGCCTTTCTGCATAAATATGCAAGTTTTACAATACAGAAGTAAGTTCATTAGTGGCTTCCATTCAGTTCTGCCTTTTAGATAAAATAACTGCCAAGTTATTTTGGGTATATTAATGAAATACTAACAAAGATGATTTACAGCTCAGAGCTCTGAAGGCATACAGAACATGATCCTTCCCTAGTGCTTCTGAAGAACACCTCTTCAAAACCTTGTTATTTTATGGACTATTAAAAAAAGGCCAATAATTAAGTATTTGATGCTGTGTAGAAAAGGTACTACTCATTTTAAGTATGGAAAAGTTTCTCCTGAAAGTTCAGATTCTCTATGTGTACTTAGAATTAGCTGCGTGATTTTACTTTGGGTTTGCCACAAAAGTGTAAAAATCATTTTTGTTCTGGGGAAAAAAAAAAGCCTGGAAGATTTTAAAAATAGAGCTCTTATTTGCAGAAAAAGACATCATATTCCAAATTCTGCAAATATGTAAAAAATTTAGCATTTTATTTTGATATTTTAAAAGTAGGATTAAAAATATTAACAAATAATAAAAACCACAAAGTGATTTTCAGAACTACTGCAAGTTTTAGATTGTGGCATCTTGCAGGCCTAGTAAAAAGGAGGGGTCCACAAGAAACAAAGCAACACGCTAAGAACTCTTTAAACAAAAGACTAAACCTGTAGAAATGGAAGGTCTTTCATTATAAGAGTGTTGATGACTGAAGAAACCAGTGCATTTGCAGATAAAATAATTCTGAGCAAAAAATACAGCAAAACAAAAGAACTTCTGGAAAGTTTGTGTCATATTTGATTATTAAATAGTGTTGGTAGGTGACTATTAGTCAACCTTTTCAACTGACCACTATAACTTTTTCACTGAAGTTATTGCAATTAGAGGGTATAATTACTGAGGAGTACACCTGACTTCCGTGGTGTCTACCTCCACTGCTGCACAAAGGGAGTCAGACACCACATATAATCCTCAGATGAGTACTTTTTGAAGGCGGTCCAAAAAAATATTTTCTCCCTTTTACTACTCTTTAATAAGAAACACATGTAAGGTCGAATTAACATAAGACTGCCACTTAAAATTCTACCTATTGTTCCCCTCCTCCCTTCAAAAACATAACCCATAGTCAAAATAAAACCGATTAAAGTTTCTAATTTTGAGCTAACCCTTTTATATCATGTGGAAGGGCTGAAGCATCACAAATCCCTACATTTTAGTCACATGAGGATTCCCAGTACCAGGAACAGAGACCAGAAAGCCATGTGTCATCTGTTACAACATCTCCCCTGACAAACACTCATATGAGAGACATGCCAAAGTTGTGAAAGGCATGTGGGGGTAGAGGAGAAAGCTCGGGAAATCTGAAACCTCTAAAGAAACCAAATAATTTGCTCTCACTTTGGCCCTGACATAATCCAAATTCCTGGTTCTCAGAAGTACAGACTAAGTAAAACTAAAAGGGTGCAAAGAGTAATTTCAAAGCCCATTCTTCCTTGGTTTCCCTTAACACCAAGTCTATCAGGTCATTCACTTCAGAGGTTTTTTCAATTGCAATACCTTCATGAAAGGGAAAAGCTGGACTTAGCGCTAGTAGTATTAAGAAATGCAAGTATCCAAAATCTGCATCCCTGAATGTGCAATATCTTGAAGGAGCAGTATCAGACACTGCAATTTCTTGCTATTAAGTAAAAAAGAGTGCAGAAGAGATGAAACTGCTCAACGCTGTCCTTTTGTATTTGTGAACTTGGAAATACAAATCTGAAATCAAGAGGTAACTACCAGTAAAGTTTTATCAGATAAAACAATAAATGCATTTTCTGTTTATTTTGTTTTATCCTTTAAATTCTATATTCAGTAACTGGAGAAAAAATATTTAAGCAAAACTAAAAGTGGGGCAATGTAAACTGTTTTCCATAGAGAAGATGAAAATACTAATAAAGTAGTAACAAAAGCAATGAATTATACAGTTTGTAACTGAAACAATGGAAAACCAGAAAAATATCGTAAGTGATGGACATGGTCCACACAAACAGGCATGACTGGCAATTCAAAAGAGACATGCCTTCTAGGTGACTAGGATGGAGATTCCTTACCCTAATTTAATGAAAGTTAATTATTTCTTAATGGACAAAAAAAAGTTTCAGTACAACTGGTCATTATTTTTACCTACCTGCAGCTATCCTCTTTACACAGACTTACAGTCCCTGCCTCCCGCCCCAATGGCATAGGATACAATGGAGACACAATTGAGAATTATTTAAAATACCACAATTTACATGACCATTGCCCTTCCACCCCGCTATACAGTCACGACTTCCAACAGTCACATTTCATGAGGACCATTCTGGATCAGGATCAGAGAAGATCCCTAACAAAAGTACTGTGAATTTCAGATTACCTCTTTTTTGCCAGCGAAATTTTGTTTCACTATCATATGCTGGAGCAGAGATTTTCAAACTATTACATTCTCTTCTTCTGTAATTCTCTATATTAAGTGGGTTTGTAATTCAATGTATACATAATATACATAGCAGAATGCTATTTATCACAATTCATGTCAACCCTACCAAGCACAATACAGTCATAAGAGTATTTCTAAGAGACAGCAAACGGTTCATAAAAAATGTCTGATGGATAAAATGACTGAAAAGTACTTAAACTACCAAACTGGGTAACAAACACATTATTTCAAATGCTATTATACCCAAATGCCTTAGCATTCCTTTTTAGCATGTCAAACAGTGAACTAGTATGCAGTCCTTCCATTTATTTACCATTTCTTTTACAGTCAGTGAACTGTATTTACAAACACAAAGGTACTGCAAGAAGTACTTCCAGCCCAGTGTGCTTTTAAGGAGTTTTATAGAGGTACCTGATTAAGAGCCATCACTGTAACACTGAATTCGGCAAGTTTCAACTCCCTTTTTAATCAAATAATTCAGTGGGTAAGTTGGTGAAGTGCAAAGAAAAAACTGTTTCACTTGGGGAAAAACCCAAAATATGTAGCAAGCTTTAAACATGCAGTGAATGATGAATTGTCTGTCACAGTGAGCAAATGACTTAAGTGAAAATGAAACTTCTTCGGACATATTAATGAAATTTCAGAAATACAATACGAATTGCATACAGTTGGTATTACAACAAGCCAATATACCACATTTTTGCCACAGCTGCTTTGCATTCTCAATTTCATTTGTAATTGAAGGTTGCACTTCATTGTTGAAACTCTGCATATTAGAATTTTAAGTTCAGTTACTGCAAAAAATGCTTGTAAACATGTTCATATACTTTCAGAGTGAAACAGCAATGCCACATATGCGAAACAATAATGCTATTTTAAAGATTGAAATAGACACATTTAGTAACAACTTTTATTCTACTGGTCCTAGTCTATCAAGTGAGAAATATGAGTTGTTAATTTACTTAGGTCATTATTTATCGCTATAGGAATCAATTTTCTTCATTCTTATAATCACCCTTTCTCATAATGCCCCACTGGTAACTATATGAAAGTGACCCCAGAAATATTGTTTTACTCTTTAAAAAGAAATTCAGATTGTTTAGAAAAAGTATTGCACATCACAAATGCAGTTAATAGGCATATATAAATAGGAAAAAAAAAAATTAAACCACCAGCCCAAACAACTCTACACAGAGCTAGCTATCACTAAAATAAACCTATAAAAATGCACAGCCTACTGGAAAACAAAATAATGAAGGCTAACGCTTTGCATAATAAGCCACCCTTTTCCAGATATTTCAGAGGTACAAGGACCTCCCTGCTGCTGGTGTTTCATACCAATGCTTCTTTCCAGAACAAGTATGACTTCAAAGCAGCAGGGTTATGAAATCATGAAAGGATGCAATACATAATATAAAGGAATGATCATGTCCCCTGCTTATGAAGTTAAATAAATGAACATAATTAGAGAAAAAACAAAATGAAGTCTGCAAGTATATCAAAATGAGGCCAAACAGATAAGAAGACTTAAGACATACTCTTAGAAATTTCAAGCACTTGAATCACAAAGAGAGTAATGGATGGGAATGATTAATTATTTATTTGTTTGTTTTTCATTGCCAGACCCAAAAATAAAAACAGAATATGTGTGAGCAGAATAGAAAAAAAGAAAAGTAGTTTTGCACACACACACACAAAAAAAAAATCAACCTGAAATCAAGCTGCCTACTGTTACAATGAAATACAGATTACATGTTACAAATGTTGACATATTAGGCAGAGGAAGGTCATTTGCTTGATTTTCTTCACATGCTATAGTATACTTCAAATTTAGGTTAAATGTTTCATACTACCCAAAAATATTTTTAGCTAATGCTTTACAACTTAGTGCTACTAAATCCAATTGCAGAATTATATTTGTTAAATCTTAAAGGTATTACATTACTTTATCCTAGAAAGATCATGTAAAAAGTAAAGAGCAAAGCTATTCTTAAATTAAATAAACTTCATCTGCTTAAGATTCCAGCTATTCAAAATACCTGCAGTTTGAATACACAGATACTTAGAATGAGTGGAAATGAATTTTGAAATATTGCAATTAACATTGACTGACAATCAAACTGTTCAGCTGAACTACATGTGTCAAACAGCAAATGGTGGGGGACAATGACCATAACTGAACTTCAAACACACATTTATCCACCTCCTTTTTCAGTTCCTTGTTAATATCCATGTTCAGTGACTGCAGTTACCAAGACATCTCAAAGCAAAATCCAGTGATTCAGATTGCAAGGGCAGCAAATGTACCTCTGAAGTTAAGTACATTCTGACAGCCCTTCTCATTTTATGTTTGATATACTTCAGGTTGAAAGAATAACTTTGGCATTTCTACATCATCTTTCCAAATTGCACTGATAATTTTATTCTGTATGTATAAAACTATTTGAGTTTGTTGGGTTTGGTGGTATTTTTTCTTTAAAGTTTGTACACTTGAAATTTATTCTGAAACTTCTCTTTGCAAGCAGGTGAAAGTTCTTTGTTTTAATTTGGAAATACTAAATGGTGAAGCAAAAGAGTTCATATTACCTATTTTAGATTATCAAGTACAAAATTATCTCAATAAGGAAGCTATTTCTGTTACATAATTACATCATATTTTGTTATCTGTGTGTTCAATTTTTATTCAGATTAGTTTTGCAGGTTTTTTTTTTTGTTTGTTTTTTTTTTTTTTTTTTTAAATATTCCTACAAGTTCATATTCCTTTGCTTCTTAAACAATGATACAAAGAAAAGTTAAATTCTAAAATGCAGGAAGAGAAATAAAATAAAAAATATGATGTCAATGGAAAGCTAGTAAAATACACTATAGCCAATAAAAAGATGAGGGAACTACAAGAAGGAACTAGCACAAAAAGTAGGCTACAAGGACTAGTATGGGTATTTTTACACATAATTTTTGAGTCTGGCCTACATAATTTATTGCCTTTGACATCATTTTGCTTTCCCTTTTTGTTAAAAATACATTTTTTCTAAAAGTCAGCAATACCTTTGTCTACCTGTCCTGTCTGGGAGACTGAAAGATAAAGGTCTGTAAGAGAGAAGAATGGAAAGAGCTAGAAAAGATCAGGAGGTTCGGAAAAAAATGAGGTCCAACTTAAAAGTCTAAATCACACGCAGTTGAACACTCCAAATAGAGAAGAGGTAGCCCAGGTTTACCTACAATACTTCCAGAGGCTCTGGATAAAACCCCAATGACCCCTCTCCCAAAAAACCCCTCCCTTAATCACAATGATCCTTTGGCTTTAGGAGGATTGACCAGAAATCCATTCACAGATAAACACTAATCTGAAAGGCAGGGAAATGCATTTAAGACAACATTTCTCAGGGTAGATACAGAATTTCCTTTGTAGCCCATTCAAGCAATGTAAGAGCTGAATCAGAAATCAAAGCTAAGGACTCCCTCATAGTGGTTTAAATAATTAATCTCTGTTGAAAAAGTTAAAAATTCTTTGAGTTGATAACTTTGCTCAAGTATTTGTGAATTTAATAAATACATTTGATATTCATTAAATTCTGACTAAAAGCTCGTTTAGAAACCTAATATGTAACTAAACAAATACCTGATGTCAAATGGTTAAATTTTGTATATTAAGGGAGGTCAGGTGGGCACAATGCAAAATTTAAAATACTTCTGAAAATGTAGCTCAGTTACAACTTTTTTAGCTTCAACATTTCAGCTATAAAAGAAAAGGCAATTTAACCTTAAAGCAGCTATTTTTATGCATGCAAGAACTAGCACAGAGGTCTAACAAGCTAAACAGACTAAAGCAAGAATACTGTGGCATAGGTGGCAGTCCTATGAACTACAGACTATATCAATAATTTCTAAATTTTAAATTTTTTTTTTAATTAAAGAACACTAGTAAGATTCACTAGTTTTGATTTCTTAGTGACCAGCATTCAAAAATATTATTAAGTTACTACTGATTTTCATTTACATGAACTGGATTTGGTTGTATCTTGAAAACACAGGTTCAGGAAAGACATGTTAAAAGATTTACAATCTTGATCAAAAAGACAAAAGGAAAAGAAATATCAATCTGGAAATTTCTGTGGATATACATGATACAAATGATTAATGATCTGAAGAAAGAGTTTCCAGGTATTGTGAAGTATGTCAGCATTACAGTAACTGTTAAATTTGAAAAAAAACAGTCACTGAACTAACAAAAAAAATGCATTTGTGGTGAGCAGACTGTGAAATGTTCTACTCCATCCCAGTCACCAAATGTTTTAATTCATCACTGCTACTTCTTCACCTTCTATAATTCATTGCTGAATGTAAAGGAGAAAGCTGTTATTTGCCTTGTATATGCCCTGAGTTCTACATGTTTTTTCTATCTTCTACCACCTATTTTTATACCAAAAGCGTCTTACAAGAAAGAATGACTTACTGATAAATAATGGAAAACAGCAAGTATTGCAGCTGACTGCACTGAATCGGTGTGTTTCAGATGACAGAGACTGGTCTAGAGTTGATTTAGTAACAGAATTCATATAATTAAGAATGAATACCTTAATTAAATGCTTTTAGGTAAAATTGATATGCACATATTATATGGTAGAAAACAGCTGCTCAGTAAGTTCAGCTTTTGGGACACTATGTTACTTTTCCATCAAATGAAGAAATATATATGTATACAGAAGTTATTCAAATAGAGTAAAAATATATGACAATAATTACAAATAATAATCTCCATGATCAATGGCTCATTCAGAGTTTGACAAAAATGTTAAAACGAACATTTTGGACATCTTTATACTCTACAATACAATCCTTCTGAATGTATATTGCTATGCACTGTATCATATCATAGCTAGCTTTTTCCTGGTTTTCACACTATGTTGTCCTGTTCTTGGATACAGTTTGGAAGTCGTGCAAAACAGACAAATATATTAAAAAGAATTGAAGCGGTGCCATGTGAGATTGCGGAATTAGGAGAACAGTATACATTGTACCACAAAAATCTGAAGAATTCATTTCTCTCTTTCTAGTTTTAACATAAGTGCAACAAAGTTCCCTGGATCTTCTCTTAAAATGTCATTTAGTTCATATTTATGCCACCTGCAATATTTCAATCTACTCATCTGACTTCAACTTTAGAAACAGTCTCCAATTCAAGCAAAGGTTTGTTTAGAAATTTGAATATTATGTTTCGAAAATCAGATGATGTGTTCTTCTGTGGAATTACTCTCATCAGTAAGAATCAATCACAGACTTAGCTAACATGTACTAGTAGTATTTTGGCTTACAAGGCATGTCTGGTGATGTTAAAGGAACACTAATACTCTGTTTCACAGTTAAAGTAATTCTAAAATCCTTTCTTAGTCTAAGTTTCTTTCTAAACACAAGTTCAACAATTGTTGAATTGGAAAGGGATTCCTATAATTTATGTGAGTATCTCTTGCTCAGACTGTTATGGACATACACAGAATATCAGTTTCCTATTTAATCTACTCAGCTGAAGACCAAATGTTCAGATTACCCAAACGGCAGAATTCGTATTTACTTTAAAGGGTCTAAAACTGGGCTTTAAATTCTATCTAGTCCCTCTCAGTCCGATTTATTATTTTGTGCTGCAGTATTATTGTGACACTAAATATGCTGCCAGTTATTTCAGGTGCTAGAAACATACTAGCAGACAGGAATATGTAGTCTTTGTATACACACTTTGGTTCTTGATCTAATTTCATTTAAGTGTGATTATCACTAGTCCAGCATAATAAACACACTGGAAATAAAACACTTTCTGCAAGAGAAACTTAGAGTACTACAGAAGTATCTCAATAGCAATGGTACACAATGCTATTAGATACAAATAGCAAAAACTAATCAGCAGTGATTCTAAGCAATTATTACTTATCATGAAAGGTACAACATCTTAACCTAATGATTGTCCATTTTCAGTATTATAAGCACGCAGCTGTATATAGTTTGCTACTGAAGGACAAATATCATTATATAGCATGCATTTACTACAACCATGTTTTTAGTTTAGAAACTACATAGTGCATCACTCTTACCTCAGATTTCTCCAGTTTATTTTGAGCATCAATCTGAGTGACAATTTCATTCATGTTGGTCTCCAAAACCATTCCACCCATGACCATTTCAGCCAATATATTATGGACCTAAAAAAGACCAAAAGAAAATTTAAGAATGCTAAATGTCCTACACACATCGGGACAGATGATATCTAGATTCCTCCATACAGGAACACACATTAATGTTGTTAGCCACTTCATTAATGTTAGCCATTTATTTAAAACTCTTTGGGAACAAAGTTCATAACTTGATGTTCGTTTCTCCAGTATCTTCTTTGCTTATAGTTCTGTTACCGACTTATCAGCTATACCCCTTTGCTTGTCAATGCTAGAAGAAACTTTTACATTCATCTTTCTTTCAGTACTTGTTTTCTATCGAAGGACAACAGACAAGAGTTCTAGTAAGAATCAATAGTAGCAATACCTCTAAGTAGCACGTTCTACAAAATTAAACAAATTGCTTACAAACAGATGTGTAAAAACTACTTTGGGCTACATCTATGAAGGAAGAGAGACATAGTGATGCTCACCCACGATGGATACTCAGACTAGGCTTAGAAGTAGAATTAACGTACCTGAGCTGACTCATCATAGCTGAGATACACCACAAACAGGGAGCCTTCAGCAACTAGGACTAAGACTGACAGCTAGGACTCAAAACTGAAGGACTACATAAGCCAGCTGGGGACATTAATGAAATGTGTATGTCTAAATATCCCTCTTCCCTACAACCCTGATTTGGAGTTCATCTAAAGACCAGCTTCCTTCTTTTTTAAAAAAGGCATGCTTCCACATACTTTCTAGTAAAAACCCAGACTTAATACGTAAGGTATAATATTTTAATCCCATTATAATTCTGAAGACAAGGAACATTTTATTACTTTTCTGAAATAAACACATTGTACAATCTGATACTTCAAAGCATAATTTTAAATATTCTTGCACTTTTTCTGTGGATCAAGGATAGAAGTAAATCTCTAAATAAAACAATTGTAAAGATGAGTTCCAAGTAGTAAACAAAAACCATCACACTTCCTGTTTTTGTGCCATACCTCAAAAACAAAATTGAAGAGTTGTTTCCTGATAAGTCATCAGTATATTTCAGTAGAAACTTACAATGACTGTGTTTAGAGAGGCTGAAAATAACTCTTTCTCTCTGCCTACTGCTGCTGAGTAGACCTTTGAGAATCAAATAATTATGAGAAAGCTTATCAATCCTTACTGAGCTGTGCTCTTACTCCTGGCATATGTATGTCCCTTGTAACGTACCCAAGCTAAAAAGCATAATATAAAAGTGGTTTCATATGGAGTTCAGCCTGTTGTCTTAGAGCTTTAGAATCTCAGTATTTCATATCAGTAACCTATTACAAAGACATTACCTCAGAAAGGTCTTTTTCTTTTTTTTTTTTTTTAAATCACTGATTATTTTTTTGTTTTATTTTAAAACAGAAATGAATAATCTGTAAAGACTTGCTCTTTTACTCTCTTTTGTTCTGTCCTGCAAGACTTCCACAGCTTGTTCTGTGAAGTTCTCTGCTGAATAAGACTGAAGTAAGCAGGAACTTAATGAGATGTCATTTCTTGGCTCTTCAGTCAAAAATATGTATGAATTATTCTTGTACTTTAAAAGAAAGGTCAAGTTCTAGATCTTACCAAAGTTTTCAAGAATGTTAAGAGGAAATTGAATTAAATTCCTTTCCTTGTCCAGGATATAGGCTGGAATTTAGTCTCTCATGCACTTACCAATGCAGTTGCAGCTATCCTCCACACATGAAAAAGTATTCTTCTACAACAGAAAGAGTCTTTTGACTTTAAAGTGAATAGCTTCTGAATTATGGGTCTATTAGGCTAAAGAAAGTTACAGCTGGAATTTCTTCCTTGACATCACCAGCTCTGCCAAAAAGAGCAAAATTAGAAATATTCCCCTAAAATCTGGAGGTGACGACTGCAGTTGCTGTTTTGGAGCCAGGTGCATTTTTAAAAAGAAAATAAAATCTAAATCTATAATCTGCAGTAGCAAATGATGGCATTTGCACTGTTATGCTGTATTTTTATTGAGATATGGAAAAGAACCACTTCATAGTAAAAGCTCAGATTAGATAAGACTAGCCAGGAAATTTTCCACTTGTATAAGGAGACATGAATCATTTATTAGTCTTTCTAAAAGTCTGTATAATGCCCAATCAGAAACTAGAAAAGAAAAAAGCCCTAAATTTCATAGCATGTGAAAAATACTTGCTTAGTAAATTCTTGATAACCAAAATTCCGAGGTAAATACTGTATTATGAAGACCTTTATGGTTTTTATGTTTTGTTTTTGGTGGCTATACATATGGTAATAGCTAGTCTTTCTATATTCTGAGGAGAATCCCACATGGCTTAAAAGTTGGGAAGCAGTCGAGAAAGCCAGATAAACCTGTGCAGAAGCTTAAAAACATCATTGGTCTTGGAATGGAGCATGATTGTACTTGAAACCACAAATCTTTCTACTTCTAAACCACATCTCTTGCACCATCTCCTCTCTAAGAAATTATCAAGCCGAATACTGTGTTGATTGGCTTAAACTCTGATTCTATAACATCTTTAGCCAGACCACATTAAAGTAGCCATTTTTATGACCATTACCAGTAGTAGACATGTGTTGTCTTCTAAATGCCATGAGTGGTTATTAACTTTTTGGTTAAGGAAAAAAACATTCTTTTTTTTATAATAGTTTCCATATATCTTTGATATTTTCTTTTTGATACTAACATCTTACGTCAACTTTTTGCATCATCAACTTAAATTATCAGGCCTTCCATATGAATAAAATTGAGAATTGCCTGAAAAATCTATTTTTTTCAGTTGTTTCTGTTGAATATATTGGATGTTTCATTAGGCGTCTGTAAAATTGTTCTTTGCAAATTTATAACTAAATGCAAATTTATGCAAATTTTTTGTTTTAGTCTTTCAGGTAGCCCATACAATATATTTACTAACTCCATTTGTGTACAGCTAGAAACTGTTCCCTTATGCTATGAGTGAAAAGAAGTTTTCAGTACAAAGAAGTAAATATTGGTGACGTCTTTCAGTGCATTTGGCTGTCAACTGATGTATCAAAATGACTGAAGAAATTAAGTATTTGATTAGGTTTTCACAAGTTTCCTGGTTTCTCTGAAATAGATTACAAGGTGCATTTAAAAAGAAATGTAATTAAATTATGCCAGTTTTGGTAGCTATTTTCCCCCCTAATAGATAAAAGTAAGTAATTACAGTCCTGTCAACACCACTAATAACAGAGATCATTTCTTCCCCTAGAGTGCTACTGACATGGTAAATACATAATGTATTAGACTACATATAGAACACTGCGACCAGTTTGGGGCCTACAAGTGCAAGACAGACATCAATAAATTGGGATGAGTTCAGCAGAAGGCCACCAAATTGGTTGGGCATAGTGCATTCATCCTGGGCATGAAGGCTGGAGCAGCGGGGCTGGCTCAGCCCGGACAAGGTGGGGCCTGGGGGCACCTGACAGCAGCCGCGGTGCCTGTGAGGGGCTGTCCGGGAGCCGGGCTGTTCTCAGCAGGGCACGGCAGGAGTGCGAGGGGGA
>NW_010549119.1:0-17640 GCF_000687285.1 Phaethon lepturus | reverse complement strand
GCCTGCCCCCATGGCTGATCCTGCTGGGAGCAGCCTCTGCTACCAGGCACCTCTCAAGGCCTGTAAGTGAATTATCTTAGGATTTTATTGTAAAAACATGTTAATTCATGATGTGGAGAGAGTTTCAATGCTTCAGAGCCAGAAATTTTCTCTATCCATTACGGACAGGAAATCAAACTTTCTGGAAAAAGATAGATGTAGATAATTAGTGACAATTTAAGTGTGATGCACATGTCAGCAATATTAATTGTCCAAAAGTGTCTGTCTTTTGTACCTAGTGTCTCTCCTATTCATACATATGAATAGGAAAGAAAACAAAAATCATGTATACATATATAAGAAATTAGGAAAGATCAATTCATTGCATACAATGGTTTTGCATTAGCCAACTTTATAATAGCCATATTATGAAATTGCTCAGGAACATTCTAACACTTACTACTTCTCACATGTAGTAAATGCTTTAAAGAGTAACTGTGGAAGGACCACAGGCATCCAAACAAATCTCCAAAAGTTTTAGAAAACAATATCATTAATATTAATGTTCTCTATCATTACTTGGATTCAAAGAGATACCAGACATCACTGAACCTATTACTTAGTGACACATGGCCTTCCACTATGAATTTACAGCACATGCAGTAGCATTTTTGCATACCGTTTTAAAATACGGAAAGCATGTGCAACTGCCTGTGGACTGGATTTGGTTTTGGACCATTTTGTTAATTTATTTGTTTTTGGTTTAGATTTTTTTCAAACCTGGTAGAAGATGCAGAGATATTGCTTAATAGCTGCCAGCAAGAGGCAGTATAATAAAACAGTACTAGCAAAAGTTTACCCAGATATGAGCAGTAGCAAAACATACATTTTTAATATTAACTATTTTTTCTTTTTCATTGCAAGTACATATTGAATTAACAAATACAGATTATTTTTTTCTACTTTTCTACTGAAAAAGTCACTAATTCTTTTCCTAAAGAAACAAAAAAATTTATGAATTAAAAAAAATTTAAGTGACAATGAAGTGCAAAATAGACTTCAACAGTGTATTCAAAACAGTGTTTCAGTGAAAGACTGAAGGCACATGGCAAACACCACTTACATTTATGTTCTAAAATAAGTCCAGCTTTTGAGAACACCAACTTTTCAAAATGTAAAATTGCTATTTTTATAATAATAATTCTGAGGTGTTTTTACAAAAATCAGGAGTGCTTCCTACTTCTGTTCTATGCGCCGTCTAAAAGCAGTAATGTGTGCTTTAACAAATGTGGAGAAGGAATGCATCAAGAGAAAACTCCCAGGAAAATTTGGCAAACACATTTTCTTGTCTTCAAGCTGCAATCTGATTCTAGAAGGTTCACCGTTCTGGTCAGATAATAAACTCTTGGAAGAGATCATGATACTCCCAGTGATATTTCAACAGGTGCCAAAAACTTGTGGAAAAATGGAAGTATTTCCTTACAACCCTAACTGAATGTATTTTAGTATTTTAGTTGTAAAAGATGCTTATGATAGCGTTCTGTGACATCTTTTCCATCAGAAAGTGTTACACTCCTGGACTCAGTGTAGGAATCAGTACAGGACTGAAATAAACCTCTTCCTCTGGAAAGTGTTTTGCTCCAGCTATAGCAAGTTTGTTTGTTTGTTTTTAACACAGCTGATCTGTAAAAGAGAAGCCCAGTTCTCTCCTGTACAAACTACACTCCCCAACATCTCAAGTGCCCATCTGCTACAGCACGTAAGAGACACTGTCTCATTCCCATCTATATTCCATTCTCCAAATGAATTTCTAGTACTATACCAATATTCTTCTTGAATAAGCATCTCTCTTGGCTCCAGATTACTGTAAGCCATCACTGAGTCCTCTACAACGATGGCTGCCTGATGAAGGTAAATGTTTCCTTACAGAAATGCCACATAAAATGCTACTAAAGAGGCAACAGCTGTTGAGATTACATAGTTTAACTCTTTCACATGCTACATCATTTTTTTACAAGGTATTTCTTGGTTTTTAGGCAGTTGAAGCAAGAGGATTGGAGGAAAGTGACCTTCTGCAACTCCATCAAGAACTGAAGACACAGATCAACTCTCATCCAAATCAATTAGTCCTCACTTTTCTCAACACCAGACCACTCAAAATACAAATATTTGAAATGTTTCACCCCAAACAGCTCCCACATGTAAGTACTCACTATAACTAAGACTCTCTCTAGACCAAACATACAGCAGCAGTTGCTGTTTTTCCCTATCGGACACTTGAAATCTATTAACAAGCCAGGTCACAAATATCTGACAAGAGAAAGTGAATGTGTTGTAACTCAGAAGACTCAATGCATTTTGCTTCTTGACAAGGTGACCTCATCAGCAGTTTAAAGAGAATTTAATGATGTAATCTCACAGATACGTACTCCTGGGTTTTTTTAATTACAGATCTACAAGAATACTAATGAACTTAAACTGTACCAAATCAAATGGTTTGATCCTATGTTATGGTATACAGTTAAGTCTTACAAAGCAATTACACAGGAGGGGAAAAGCAAAACAAACACAAGAAAGAATAGAGATGACATCAGATTAATCACAACTGCACAACTAATGCTACTGTATTGCTGGTAGTAGCCTTGCATTACTGCAGAAGTTCAGCTTTCTGTATTGTATTCTTTTGTCAACTTATGCTCGTTAAAAAAAAAATCACTGCACTAGTTAATTCCATGTTAAAAAAAAATTTTAGTTTACTAAAATATCTAATTAGTATTCATGGTTCACATTTTCCTCAGAGTTTGAAAATTCTGGCCTAAACATTAAATGGGATTCTCATGCAGTTTTTTAGTAAATCAAATTAAACACTTAAATTTGATCTCCCCTTTGACAAATAGCTTTCAAGAAGAAAATATAATCTCATAGGCAATACAAAGTAACTTATTCTTCAAGAAATGTAACAGTTTGAAGCACCTAAATTCTCTACATTTTATTAGAAAGATGTTTCTCCTATAAAATGTAAAAGACTATCTATGTTAAGTAATGCTACTGAATGAAACATGCTAAAGCAACAGCTTGGACTGCATAGCAGCCAAAGTATTCTGCAGCTAAAGATAAAGATCAAACTCCTTGCCACAAAATGATTGCAGTACTTGGGTTCTTTAAGCTCAGAAGCCAATATATAAAGTAAAAAAGAATTTGAGTGGTTTAATCTGCTCTTTTGGAAACAGCCAACATACTCCATACAGGCTAGAAATCCTAATGACTTGTCATGAGCACAGTGTCAGTTCAAACACCTACTCAAGGTCGTTTGCATTTCACTGTCTGGTCAAGGTACAAACAATTATTCCAAAAGAACCTCCTGATTTTGAAACAGAGTCAGTTCCAAATAGTTATTGAAGATACTTAACTTGTTAGTGTTTGTAGTCTACTTTTAGTGATTTTTGTCTTATTTTCCCTATGTGTTTTTTGCAAAGTTGTTCACAGACAGGGAAAGGTGACTGCACAGAAAGCAACAGTAGGCACAAAATGCAACTGAAGGAATAAATTCTGTGTATTCAGTTCTCAGCATGTTAGGTATTATACCAAGAAGTGCCAATGTTCTTTTAAATTAAGATTACTATAGTAATATAATTTCTTAAAACTAGATTAAGAAATAAAACACTTGTTCCTGATAGCTGGGAATATTCAAACAAGATAGTTTCTACATGTTTGAAAAAAGACATCATGTCTGCTTGAGATTTAGAAGAGAAAGATCCACACAGCATTTCAATTACATAATCATAGCATTTGAAAGGCAACAGCCAACCTTAACTAGAAAACCCTGTAACAATTTCAGTTCTGAGTAACATAACACCTAACCATAAACAAAATAGAACAAATTATCTCTTGAAACTAAGTCCTTCTCTGAGAATATTCAGATGTCTCCAATTCGACAATGATATGTGCAGTAACACTACGTAAATCTCACACATTATTTAGTTTGCCTCAGAAAGACATGTCCCTCCATAGCTTTCAAGTCTTAAAAATATTATGTTCATAGAAACTGTCTAGATTTCACTGACAACAAAAGTAGAATCACTGCAGAGTTTAATACCAAGTATCAGTTGAACCAAACATTTTACTTGACAAGAAATATTACAGGAGCTCATCACAGTACCTTGTCTACATGGAAAATTAAATCCAGTTCACAGACATTTTCAAAACATTTGTCTAGTGTTTCCACAAATACCTGCAAAGAGGGAAAAAAAAGCCAGAGGTGAAGCTTTAACAGAAACTCAATAGTTCCATTAGGTGTGAGGTTTAACAAAAGCAAATACAGAAAATACACACTGGGCAGATTTTAAGGCATCTATATTAAAATATAATATAAAAGCATCTATAGATGCTTTATAAGCATCTATAGAAAATTGTGTCATTAACATTATTATGTCAACAGTATGTTATCTCTAGAGGGCAAAACTGTATGCACAAGTCAGTTTATGTTATAACTCTGCTGAAAGTCACACAGCTTTAAACAATAGCCGCATCTTGAAAAACCAGTAACATCATCTATGCTACAATTTTCTCAGCTGTGATTAAAGTGTTCCTTCCCATTCCATTAGAATCAAATTATTAAGCAAAAATCAGCTAGTTTTTTTCATTATTATTATTATAATTTTTAACAATTACTGCATTGCAGGCATCTCCTGGTCAACCAGATTACTGCTAATTTTGCTACACAGAGACACATATGCAAAGCAATCTGTCAGCATCATGCAAGTTTGTCAGCATTACAGCTTCCAGCAACAGTACAGCAGCTTTCACCTGGTTTAGACCTGCTGAATTCAGGATGGACCAAGGGAAAAGGCAGCTGTCTTAACGCCACACCAGCTGATCCTGTCAGGCATACCACCACATAAATTTAGAAAAATCCAGCAGTTTGTACTAGGCAAATAACCCTTCTCCCTGAATCAAGAATGTAAGCACACAAAGCAGAAAAATCCAAGCAGCTGCTGAAGTCCAACCACCAATGATCTCTGCTGAAGAGGGACTGGATGTTACGCTGCTCTGGGTACTTCTGTAACAGATTCCTCAGTACTCACGTTAGCAGGTTTTGGTACCCTAAGAACAACCCAGCCCCCAGTTAGCCAGATAACAGACAGCTGGCTGTACTTGCGCTCCCAAAGCTCCTGAATGCCAGTCACCATGTGCTTGTGGTGAGTGCCAACAAAAGACTCCAGTCTTTGGGAGGTATAAGCACAGTCCCTTTTATGCAAGGCATAACTCCTACTGACTTAGATGAGATGTGTCAAGATCTCTAAGTTGAACACATGCTTGAGTTTGAGAGCTTAAAGTCCTCGAAATTAAAAGACATTTCTGTAATAATTTACAGATCATTTATTAATGACTAGTAAGTAAGCTGCAACTTGCGGGCAATTTTAATCTCAGTTTTATATGTTTCAAGGCTGTTTTGTCACAATGTGAGTTTAATAATACTAAGTTGTCACTGTATGTAATTTTTTTTTTTTGCAATTCTAAATTCAAACCCTAAATCTCCAATATGGAAGAAGTTAAACACCTGGTTTTGATTCTCTCTCTTTTCAACATGGTTTATTAATGCCATTTTAGTCTTAGAGAGGAACCAGATTTCAGACTGCCTAGGCCCAGAGAAATAGGAATGAGAAGCTGTGTTCCACTAACAAAAATAAAGTGGCTAAAAGGCCTGCTTCTATAGATACACATTTATGGCTACAGACCCAGTGAAACAAGTCTACTTGACATCGGCCATTTCCAGTTGTCTACACTGCATATCAAGAAAGATTACTTTTACATCTGAATTCCCAGTCTCAGATCCTGCTTGCACTATAAAAGAGAAGTGGATCACACTCTGCTCTTGCTATTACTACTACTACCAATCTCCATTTTCAAGTCAAACTACATCTAACTGATGGTCCATCCATTTAGAGCAAGGATTATTCTTCAGCTGGGAACATAAGAGTATTTTCACAGACGGACTCAAGACCGTAAGGTTCACTGACAACAATTAACTGAGTAAATGGATATGCTTCTGTTAAATTATACTGAAGCTAAGCAAAGCAGATCTTTTTTTTTTTCTTCAAGCAGTTGTTAATTTGTTATGATAAGTGTCTTCTATGAAGAAGGGAAAAAAACCTTCTAATTAAGCAGAACAAAATACATAGTTCATAACTGTGTGCTGCAAGACAAATGATGAGAGACATTCTCTTACTTTCCTTGTATCTTAGGAGAATGTGGTTACAAGGACAGTGCTGTTTGGTATTAGCTGTGAGAAGAATATTGGAAATAAGAGTGTAAATGTAACCTTTATTCAAAAGTTTTAGTTACAAGAGATAACAGTTTGGCACTATTTTTGAAAAAGGAACTATTCCTCATATACATCACCAAGTTTGCATATGTACATACTCTGACTTTGACATCCATCTAGCTCCTTGGAAAACAAAATGAACACATTGAAGATAAAAGCAGCTCAAAAATTGTCAAAAATGGCCCCCACAGATTTAGTTGCAGTATATATGCCCACACATCAAAAACACCCAAGTTTAATTTTTGTGACCTTAAAATCACTAGGGCTTCTCCTATAACAGCACTTGATTCATAGTTACAACGGTTACTTTTAAATCTTTACCCATTATATAGTGACAACACCACACACTGAATGAACTCACACATCTCTGCTTGCAATGCATGAGCAGTAATGCACACCAAACATTTTTTTAATCTAAGGGAAATCAGCTGGCACTGAGTATTTTTCAGAGTGATTTTTCACTGGCTAAGGATTTCTCATGGAAGCTTTAGAAATTTCCTCAATCTTCCATGCATCGTGGAGGGTTTCCTCAAGAGTAATGCCAGCACTGACAAGGTATACATCTATTACGAACAACTGGTCTTCAAAAGCATTAGTCTACAAGGTAAACTAGATTTTTTACACTAACATTCCTTGACCTATTTTAAGATGCCTTCAAATAATCAGTACAGTAAAAAAAATTAGAGCCACATTCATCATAATTTTAGTTGAGAGTCAAATGAATTGCACACTATGGCAAGCAGGGCTAGAATTTAAGTACTTCAGGAATTACTTCAGATGCTACAGATCAAAATAACATACCAATTGTTTCAGGACACACACACTCCCCACACATCAGTTCAAATGCACTTTATGATGTTATTGGAAAAGAAACATATACACAGGAGTCAAATAGCAGGAAAATAAGGATGCATGCACAATGAATTACTAGCTCCCCCTTGTGCTTCATTTTTGAAAACATAATCTTTTACAGTTCAAAGAAAAACCCACGCACAGTTCCATGCAAGCAAACAGGAAAAAAAAAAAAAAGGAAAACACCCACACTTTTCTTCTGCTGTAAATATGCTTTAATAAAGCCAGATACACACCTGAAGAGTAAAGTATATGAATCAAAATACCACACTGTTACTGGATATATACAAGCCAGCAGCTCTGTATACTCAGCAATACGACAAAACATAAAACACCACTTTTACCATAAAAAGGGCTCATTTTTTAACTAGGCAAGTAAGACAACAAAGGAATAAAACATACATTAATATTGGGAAGATAACAAGGCTAACAGAAAAATCAGAACACCTAATCAATTAAATGCATCTGATGCTAGAATGTCGTACGCTAACAAAAGCAAGCACAAAAAATGAAGTAAAAACACAGAAGTAACTCATATCAAGAATATCCCATCCTCCTTCTTAGGCTAAACAGCAATGGTAAACCTTAAGACAGAATTAATTCAATCTGCCCTTGAAGAGTCCTCTACTTTATTGCTTTTGACTGTTCAAATGCCACTTGAGACTCCAACTAGTTTAGAACATAATAGTCTGACCATATAGTCACCTCTCCATACACAAGACTGGTTTCTCTTCTGCTTTAGGAGTTACCTTTAATAAGTCATCATTCACATATCATTGCAAGCATATGAAATCGACTACAGTGTTTCCACAGCCTTTCTAATTGGGAAATCCTTGGAGCAGCCTCTGCATTTCCCCACACTTACACTGACATCCCAGGTTTTTTTCAAATTTTTTTTTTTTAAAAGTACTCATAAATTATACAGAGAATGCCAAGATTACAGTATCAGGAACGACTGTACAAGTCCTGCTGATTAGTCAAAACAGAAGTGTGTTAGGTCTTTCAAGCAGAATTAATGCATTACCAATAAGGCTTTTTAGGTCATAATGTTATTTTGGTTCTTAATTTCTGCCTTTTACTTTCCACCCAACTCTCAAATAAACAGTGTTAACTGAGAACTAGTTAGGGATTTTTATGCCAAAATACGTATCCCGGTCATATGCCTCTCCCTTTTTTATTGAATTAGCGTAAAAGCATCTTGGGTCAGGATGATTTATCTTTAAGCACCGAGAAAAACATCTTCCATGAACTGCACTGTATTTCCTATATGCATAATTTACACTGAATCCAAAAGACTGCAAAACCTACCAAGCATAGCACAGATGCTGACCTATCTCCCATCCAATTATCAAAAACAATAAACAGCATCATGTCTGTATTTTTTAAAAAAATGGGACAAAAATTAACAGTATGAATTTGCCTGAGGTGTTCAAACACATGTAGTCTGAACACAGTATAAAATATGAGACAAAGGTCTGTGATTGGTAACACATACACTGCATTCATTAAGCCTGAGCCAGACATACTTACCTGTGAAACAGCTCTGACTGAATGGTGATATGTGGCCTTCACAGTAGTGTTACAACAAAAACTTTATGCTGAAAAGAGCTGCAGACTGACATGCGTAAGCTAACCTAATATAGATTTATTCAGTTTACAAGACAGAAAACCCTTAAGTGCCAGACCGAGTTCTAGGTTCATTTCACTAGTTTATTTTCAGGAGACCACAAACTGACCCTCTATATAACTCCTTGTGTAAACAGTTCAGTATATGTATGAGTCATAACAAACTCCAGATAGCTTACTCTTACCTGTGCTGTCTCTGAACTATAGCAAACAAAGATGTATAAAAATGGTTCAACATTTTTCAACAAAAAACAGACAAAGCTTATTTGCTTGAGTAGATGTGGATGTGTACACACTGCCAGCCTGTGTTGCATGTGGGGTTGAGATGTAATAATAAACTTTCTGGGGGCACTTCTCCAGTGTAAGATACATTTAATTCTGGTTGCTATTGCTAAGAGGATTAAACAGATCCTTCTTGTCAGGCAGACTGGAAATTAAAAACATTTAATTAATCTCTGTATACTTTCTACTATAATCAAATGGCTGAATTGCAATGATCTAGAGAAATGGGAATACTAAACAGCTGCAGATATTGTGGTGAGACTGTATTTATAAACATAATTATATGGGTCAGAAAAGTGTTTCTATAAATAGAAATAGCATTCCTATTAGTTCTGCTTCCTTCAAGTAATTATACTGGCATGTAATTAAACACCAGGGCATAATGGGTAAGATGTGAAAGATCTCAGATAAAGACTGAGAGATTGAAATCCAGCAAAATACTTCTGGTGCAAGAAGGAACACAATTTAGAAAAAAGTTTAAGATCTCCCTAATTCAGAGAGTTTGTATATATACCTATATACAAATATAGATAGTAGTAAGCTCAAGCAATTTGCTTCAAAACTTTACAGTAAAATTTAGGTTACACTGTGTAACTGGAAGCTACTGATGTGGCATTTTTAATATATCATAACAAATAAAAATCTTAGTTGAACCTGCATAGTGTCCCTGCAAAATACAGGGACAGTATGATTGACCTAGATCCTGTCCTTATTATTTGGTTAAACCCAAGATATTTATAATATCCATTTCATCTGAAAAACATCCCTAAGTCACATGAAATATTAACATGCTTCTGTTCTCAGTTCATAAATGTTTTAGCACTTCCAAGTAAGAAGACACACTAAGCAACACGCAACTATGCAACAGTACACAAACTGGTAAGAACAGGTAATTCCACTGTACACCTCAGTCAGCAACTTGCACTGTTCAGATATTGCAGAATGTTTCTATGACCAAAGATGATATAAGAATCTAGAAGCAAAGTTTCTTTTCCTGTTACCCACACATCCACTCAGAAAGACCATTTGGATCTACTGTCCAGAAGAGCACTAAACACTGTAGAGCTGTTCTGAACACTAATAGGTGACTATGAGAAGCTACCCAGCTCCATGAAAGGTCTGCAGGGAATTGTGAGGCCTTTATAGCTCACAGTACTTTCTGAAGTGAAATAATCAGTAGATACAGACACATGTCTCAGGATAACACAGATTTGACTGATGTAATAGATCAATTCTCCTGATGTACAAGCTTTTGAAAGGCTTAACTGTAAGTGATCATACATATATATATATCTCTCTGAGACCCATTTTATGTAAAGACTTAACATCACTTCATAGTGTGAAACTATTTTCTGCCACATCTGACTGCACTAACAATTGTCACTGAAATTGTTTATGTGCAAACTTCAGGTTGAAAAATCACTGGTGTAGTCATAGTTCTCTTGACGCAAGAGTGTTCCTATTACCACACATGATTTTGTTGCTGAGTTGATACAGATATATTTAAATCATACATGCTGTATTGGGAGTCTTGCAGAAGACATTATGGTTGAGGAGTTAGTGGTCTTGAACAGGCTACGTCCACTCTATTGGGCTTAAGAAGCCTCTGTCTTATTAATGTAATCTATGACTTAAAATGTCTTTGGGAAAGGTAAACTGTAGGTGGATCAATAGAATGTATTGATCCTGGTAAGAGACCATTGCACGGGCAGGAGTTAGTGATCCACATAACACTTCCCCTGCGTAAGTAAAGGCCTGTGCCGTGGCTGCACAAATTCCTTGGCTGCAGGATAAAGTCAGCCAGCTTACTGTAACAGAGGAGCCTGCAGGCAGCTCTCACTTGGTACCAGTGATTATACCATCTGCATTGCCTTGTCTGTACCTCAAAATGGAGCAAGAAGTTCTCATGAGAACATCTTTTAGGAAGAGTTGTTTTCTTGTGAGGAAATTATATAATAGCTCCAATGTCCAGAAAATGGAGAGTTTCTCTCCATGGACAGGATCTGCTCTGCACAGTGCACCACGGGAAAATCCACCTGGGCTCCATTGGATGCTGCATGAACATGGGATGCGCAGCATCTGAAGGGGTGTAAGACTTACTATCTACATTCCTCTTCTTATTCTATTAAACAGTTATCTTATTAAGTCATTTTGTTGCCAAGCCCTTCTTATTGAGATCCACAAAGAACTTGTCCTGGCTCTCTTTCTCCTCACCTCTCCCCACCCCGCCCCCCAGTGCAGAACACATGCCTAGGGCAGCATTTGCACCCATTTTCTAAGGTACATCTGACCAAAATCCTATCAACCACAAGGAAAGTTTCATCCAAAGACATTTTGAATGTGTTAATCCATTATGTATTTGTAGTGAATACATATGTGTGTTTATATACATACACTGAGCTTTATGTATCAAAGTCCTCATAATCCAAACTTGTTTAGAAAATGGTTGAACTACACCACATTTAGCTGCAGCTAAAACAAAGCCCTGAAAAATTGCAGAAAAAACCAGATGCTGATTGTTGAGTAGGTTCCAAATAAACCATTTCCTTACTTTCTCCTCAACTTGGGAAACTTTTTCAAAGACAGTCCAGGAAACAGCAAACAATCTAAAAGTAATACTCAGCACTTTGGGTGCGTTCTCAGTACTGACAGTCACCTTCACTTCCAAGTATTAGAGAAAAAGACACAGCTAAATATTGTAGTTCTAAGGTACCTAGAAGTAGAATTCCACTTACCAAAAAAACACAGCAGCAAAAAAACTTACTTGTATGAGGTCTAAAATGCCAAGCTCACTTTCTGAAGAATCCACACAGAAGACAAAATACAAAGTGGCATAATGTCGGTAAATTAGTTTGTTATCAGATCCACCTATCAATCTAAATGAGAAAGAAAACAGGAAAGCTTAATTAGCATCTCAGGATAAGCTGAGCAAATACTCACAGTTATTTCAGTTAATAGGAGGTCTATTGTTAATGGCTGGCTGTAGCTTTCCCAAATCCAACTATGTAACAGCTTTTATCTTGTGATACAATTACAACGGAAGAATACTAAGTACCAAGACAGCCCAAGTTACATTAAACACACAAACACTGTTATTGTTACCCATATGGATAGTAATTACATGAACATATGCACGTTTTTATTAAAATAAATTCAAACAGACCATGCAATTTCATCAAAAAACAGGTATTAAATGTACTCCCATTACACACTAGTGGGCACTGTTCAGGGAATAATCTGGTTTACAGATTAACAGATCTTAAGCCTATGAATCCTCCCCTGTCCTCTCAGAGGAGCATCATCAGAAAAAGGAAACTATAATGCAGACTGGCATTTGGATTACAGAAAAAGGCTTAAATCGGGTTTATGGTCCACTTAATAACTAAGAACACTTTTGTGCTACAAAGTGTTTATATCTTGAAAAATAAGACTGTACTACAATCAGTAGTTTGTGATGCAATGTTAAAGTCACAGAAGGAATTACATTTTTATGGTCTCACTAATCATCAAATTACTGAACAAGAAGAGAAGAGGTCTGAACAGGCATTTCCTGCTACTCTTCTGCTATAGCCTTCCCAAAGAAGGTACATAAATCATAAGAAGAGATGTTCTTCAGATCCCCAACATTTCCTTTGAGCAGCAGAAGGCCCACTCAAATAGAAATCAAAATATTTTGTAGCCTGAACCTACATGGTTATGAACATCCAGAATTCCTCCTTAATTCTGCACCAGAACTGAACCACCTGCTTGCTGTATCATAACTCATCCCGTTACTTTCTGCCTTTATCATAGGGAGAGAATATGTAAATAAATAAAAAGAACAAGACATCTTTTAGGTCACCTTTGTTTAAGCATATTGATATGCATTAATGCTTGGGTGGGGGGAGGGGGAACCCTTTGTTCCTGAAGAGCAGGAACTACATTTAAGAAGTATCAGACAAAAGTATTACAAACAAACGTGAAAGTGGAAAGAAATGGCAATTAAATTTTCTTCTTTTGTGCTTTATTTACCCAATTCTTTCAAATACTTCAGTACATGGATTTAGTATATGTAAACTGTTGTGGCCTTTGGGTAAACTGCAAACTATAAAGTGATCCCTGTCCTAAAAAAAGAAAAGAACAAACCTGAAAAAATGTATTGAAATGGTAACTCCAGAATTGAGCAGTAGGAGGAAAACCAGAGTGGTGTCCTCTGTCTTATTTTCTTTTTGTTGCACAGCTGTGATTTTTTTTTAAAAGCCTCCAAATGGCTTCTGTCTTTCACTTACAGAAGTCAAGCCAGCATGTTTCCAGCTTGAAATAATCTCAAAAAAACTCGTGATACAATGACCAGTTGAGTAGCTGGAAGATAAAAATTTTAGTTTAAAAATAGTAAAATAAAAAATTCAGGAATCATCTTGATCAGGAAAAAGACATCATGGTCTTTTGTGTACCATCTGACATGGTACAGCTAAGCATTTAACTTGACTCTGCACACAGAAAATTTAGGTATTAAAATACGAATTTTCAGTAATGAGAAATTTCCGTAATTACAATTTTTAACAGGCTATGACAATCTCTGTGTTTAGACTGGAGATCATGAGCTTACTCCATCAATTAGACAGAGTAAACCCTTTCCTAGAAGGTGGGTTTGTAACTATTTACTCTTGATGACTAATATCTCAAAATAAAACACTTTTCCATTTCAGAATTTCTTCTCTTCAACTAAAGCAAGACCACATTAATAAACAACCAAGACGATTCAAGACGGAATATTTTTTTTGTGTGTTCTAGAGATCGAAGATGTAAATCTGGCTTTCCTCCTACCTTGCTCTACCTATATTAATAAAAAAAAATTTGGTTGAAACTTCATTAGTCAGCACATTTAAAACATATTTTTTTTCTTCCTAGTTTATATAGCAAGCCTGAAAAAGGCTGAGGAATACTACTACCAGACACTGTCCACTCAAGTGTTAGGAGCTCAAGATAAAGCACTACAAAATAATTTAATTTTCTCAGTGGAGTATGGCAAATACCATTGTCTCTTGAAATCAGACGAAGAATCTTTAGCTTGATTATAGCAAAACTCGTTAGGTATCATCTGCCTGTTTCTTCCCCATCTTGTGTCTGAAACAACTACTGTACTAGATATGGCACTGTGTCAGTTACAGCACTAGAAAAAATTAGTTTCATGGCCTAACTCTTTTTGATACACACACACATATATATATAAAAAAAGTATGCTTCAGTTTGTAAAGAATATGTATACCTGGTGTAACATGATATTATTTTTTGTGTACTAAAATATCTCAAGTCTCAAGGAAATTACATTATAATATAACTGTTTTTACAGTTATAATCAGCACTAGTAATATTTGCTAGCCAAAAAGTATTGGGCATTTATTTCAAACTTGATACTTACAATCCTCCTTCTAGGAAATTACAGACATTTTCATCACGTTTCGATACTAAATGGAAAGTTTCTCTGATAATTTGTTGCTGCGTATCTTCACTCTATGAAAGAAAACATATTTTGCTATCAAGCTAAAATGGATTAATTAACAATGCACAGCACACACAGCTAATAAATAGAACACAGATTGTATCAGCACTCTCCAACTATCTACTTCTGAAGCCTTAAAGCTGCCCATTAACAAGCTGCATATTGTTTTTGTCATTTCAACACAAAAAGACATTTTTGCAAGTTAAGTTGCAGAAGAATACGTAACTGAGAAACAACTGTGAAAAAAGTGATATAGTTTTTAAGAAACTTCTAAAAAAGCCCCATCTAAAAATAGTTTCTTCAAGTAAGTAGGAAGTCTTCTCAAGTATTCTGAATTTTTTGTATCCCCATTGGACCCTGAACAGGTACAGACATGCATTAAAACCATTTTCACCCATGAACAGGGGGAAAAACGAAGTCTCAAAAGGGGTGGGAAGCTAAAAATCCCACAATACATAACTCTCTCAGAAATAGCTTAAAATACAATAGCATCAGGAGCAACAAGTTCTCCTAAACCGTTAACTTTCTTTCTAGCAGATCAGAAACATCACTGCCGAATTTGAATTTGCTTGACTCTTCCCAAGTCTCTACTGTGACTCCATCATTCCTGCACACTTGCTTTTGCTACCCTTCTGTAAGAGTGAACTCATTTATCAAGTCTGTACTTCCATAGTAAAAAAATTTAGACACAACTCCTAAAATCCTGCATTTGTTTTATAGCACAGAAGCATCAAAGTCAGCATTTTAAACCACTACTTGAACAAACACTCTAAGCAAAACTGGTGCACGTATCTTAAAGGTGATTTCAGCTAGAACAGTGCAGTACCCTGCACAACTGCTAAACAAACAAAGCCTGGATTCAGTGTGGTTTGCATTCACCACCTTAAATTCAAAATTTTATTTTACAACCAATCTCTAGAATCCACAAAGACATCAGCAAAAAGCCCCAGCAGAAGTAAGCTGCTCCACAAAATACAGAACAAGAAAGGGCAGGTTCCTCTACTTGTGTGGTTTGTGTTCCTTAAATTGTGCCTGCCTTACTCTGCTGCAGTTATCTCGGCCACTTCCCCCTTATTTTCTATGGTAGCAACAAAGAGACAATATGTCTTATTTTCCTTAGGAAACTGAGACATTGACTATTTAAAATAACTTCTGTTTTCAGAATCTGCCCTTACTCACGAAGGTGTTCAGAAACTTATTTTTAACTGTGAAATTATGGCCACAGGTCTATATCCTGAAACATCAAACCACAGCACATAGTTTCTTCTTCCTTAATCACCATGAATTATTATTTTTGCTACCTAATCGCAAAAGATTAACAATTTCTTTTTATGCAGTAGAAACTCCTTCCATTCTCATACATATCAGGCAAAAAAGCTACACACTTTTTGTAAGTTTTGGTATCATGAAGCACACAAATACCTCTTTCACAGACATGACCAAATTTATCTCTCTGGAAAGCAGGAGATGCTTCCACTTGTGGGAAAAAACTGAGATTTGCCTCCAGTACTGGTTTAATCAACATTAAAGTATGCATACGTTTCAAAAATTCCATAAATAAACCCATCTTACTGAAGTCACACAAAAAAAGATAACCAAGACAGTGGCACCTCTTTCTGTGCACTACACAGCTTTAGTGAAATCACCTAATAACACAATTTCTTAGTTTCACTTGCTATTCACATTTTCAAATTTTCAAGGTGCTCTGTTTATACAGACATATTACCCTACTTTAAGCATTAAGGATTTGTTCTAATTCCAGTTACGAAAGTAGTAGAGCAGAACAGAGTTGACAAAAAAATCTGGTATTGTCCTGCCAATCACTCTTCTCCTTTCCCTGCTTCTTCTCCCTCCCAGGGCTTTGATTACACAACAGTAACAGAAGACACAAAAAGATAATTACATTTCAATGGAGAATGAGAATGGAAGTTAACTGTTTCACATTAATGCAAGTTTTGTACACCTTTCGGAAGTCCTTCATCTACCTATTTAATTGTTGCCTCCACACTGACAAGAAAAAAAAGAGAAAAAACCCAAAATTTCTTTAGTAAGTTACTGTAGTTCTGCAATGGAAGTTACCAAGAACAGAGTGGGGATGCACACAAGGGGAATGCTTATTAATATGTGTAGGTGACAATATTCCATTTTAAATTTTAAATTAAAAATGGTAAATGAAAAACATCTGCATGGTAACCCAGAACTGATGAGAAAGAAGAAAATGGGTTCACAAACATATATTAGAAATTCCTAATATTGCCTTTCTAAGGAGAAGGGATCAAATTCAGTCATCCAGAGCAATGACCTGTATCAGTTACGCTCCTTTAATTAAAGGCCTGACAGTGCAAACTGAAGCGTCACAATCATCATTTCTCCTCTCAGATGCAGAAGACAGACAGATCCTTTCCAATAAAAGCTAAATATTACTCTGTAATAGCCAGAATTGCAAGTAAGTGGCCACAAATCCAAGTAAGTAATAGCACTACTGAAAAATAGTATTTTATTTACATAATTCTGGGAAGCATCAGCTGTTTTCTTGTATGTTAATGCCCAAGGCCAGTCCAAGCAGAGCTTAGCCTATTTGCCAGGAAATATGGTACATGCTCAAAACACGGCCTTAAAATTTTTAATTAAATCAACTGTTTCCACATTATTTCTTAATTACTTGTGGCTACCCTTTCATTTCATTCAGATCAAATGCTTGCGCTGCATTTTCAGAGCTGCTCTGCTATTTGCCTTCCCCCATGTAAAAGCATATACTTTTCTATTTCATCACATTTCTTTTTCATTTCAACTGTATTTTTATAGTACTCTGAAAGTTTCAAAGGGAAAAGGCTCTGCTTATTGAGCCTGTGAGTCCCGTCCCGTTCTAACACCTCTGCCACAGCATGGAGACACGCAGCACTACGTCAGAGACGCCGAACGTCAGGCCAAAAAGCGTGGCCGTTTAGAGTAGCGCTTCCACAAATAAGCTCGGTTCCGAGTATGCCGTTGAACGAGGTTCCCCTCCCCACCTTCACTACTACTAAAGGACAATTTCCCGTGAAAAGAACATTGGCGGGGGAAACAGCCTTCTTCGAAACCTCACTTTCCTGAC
>NW_010549118.1:304-16608 GCF_000687285.1 Phaethon lepturus | reverse complement strand
CGGCCGGCAGCGCCGCGTGAGGCACCTTCGGCCTTCGCGGCCTCTGACAGGCACACGCATTCGGTGGGGTGAGAGAGCCTGACCAGGGCTGCGTTCCCAGCCTGTGCAGGGCCGCGCAGCAGTTACCTCCATAAAATACAGCTGTCCTCTACCACAGTTCCCCGCCTTCATGTTCGTGATTACAACATTACCTCTATAACATGCACATACCCTAATTTAATCATCTCGTCTGTCCACTTCCAAAACACGGGTGTGCTTGCACCTCGTAAGTCACCACCATTAATCTCCCAGCCTTTGCAGGTCTTCCCAAGCCGAGAGAGCAGTGAGATAAGAGTGACTGTAAATGCTTACACACAGTTCTCCTTGCTTGCGTATGTTGGCAGATCTCCATGAAAGTGTATTACCTCATAAATATGCTGACTCAACTCGATTTTCATCGGATGTGCAGTCACCAGAGTAATGCGGCTGAGTAACTGCCCCCTGCTCCACTCTGGTGAGACCCCACCTGGAGTACTGCCTCGAGCTCTGGAGCCCTCAGCACAGGAAAGACATGGACCTGTTGGAAAGGGTCCAGAGGAGGGACACAAAAATGATCAGAGGGGTGGAGCACCTCTCCTATGAAGACAGGCTGAGAGAGTTGGGGTTGGTTAGCCTGGAGAAGAGAAGGCTATGGGGAGACCTTATTGCAGCCTTCCAGTACTTTAAAGGGGGCTTATAAGAAAGATGGGCACAGACTTTTTAGCAGGGCCTGTAGCAATAGGACAAGGGGCAATGGCTTTAAACTAAAAGAGGGCAGATTCAAATTACATATAAGGAAGAGATTTTTCACAATGAGGGTGGTGAGACACTGGAACAGGTTGCCCAGAGAGGTGGTAGATGCCCCATCCCTGGAAACATTCCAGGTCAGGTTGGACAGGGCTCTGAGCAACCTCATCTAGTTGAAGACGTCCCTGTTCATTGCAGGGGGGTTGGACTAGATGGCCTTTAAAGGTCCCTTCCAACCCAAACTATTCTATGATTCTATGAACAACAAACACTGATGAGTAACTGTCAGTGGTATGCAGGACTTCTCGCAGTATGCCCAACACTGGTTGCTACCACATACTGTCTTCAAAACCACCTTTACCTCTTTGCAACTACTGTTTTTTAATATGCCTTGGTGTGTATTCTCAACAAACAGGTAATGTGGAGAGACATAATATTATTATTAGAATTAATATTGTAGAATATTATAGGATTAATTATTAGAATTATTTACTTGGTTTTCTGACAAGTTCACCACAAGTTTTCATGGTCAGTCCTAACAGAAATGAAACTAAGATGGAGCATAGAAACTGTCCTTTTAAGTAATTAAGGTTATTCATTGTACTTGCTTCTGTTTCACACTTGTTTCTGAAAACAATCTTATGTCTTCAGGTGTATGACGGGTTACTAAGTAATCCTTTGATTTGTATACTGAATTAATAATCTCTTATATCATCCATAGATACCATTTTCCCTGGAAATCCATAAATTCTCTGCATTGTATTAACAGATCATTCTAGAAGCCACAAGAGTGTATGTGCAGCACTCTTTCTTTTTTTCCTTTAAGACCAAATCAATTTTTGTAGTGGAAAATGAAACTGGTACCTTAATCAGAAAAGCAATAAATATTTCTAAGGAGGTGAGGGGAGCTATTTCTTCTTATCTCTACCCTCCATTTCTTCTCCTCACTGCTCTTTGCTCTGTATGACCTGATAAAGGGCTGTCTAAGAGTCACAAGACGCTGTTCGCATGTGGGCTGGGACTTGGGAAGAACTTGGGGTTTACAGTCACTAGCTGGGGAGTATCAGTGTTGGTGAGACTAACAAGTAGTTTTGCTTTCATTTAACACCATTATAATGCTGGTTTATGGGAATAAAATGGGAAGTTTGAAATAAAGATGTTCTTTGGCAGCTAACAGTTTTTACACTGAATGCTTGGAAAAAACTCTGTTTCCTAATTTTAAAAAAATTATCCCTAATTCTGAGGTTTTTAAGAAACTTGAGGTATTTCTGTGCTCAGTTCATAACTCTTCATTCAGTCAAAACAGTGAGTTAGTTACGGTTTAGTCATAATTCAGTAGTAAGTTATTATTTCCATTGCTAAATGCATACATAAAAGGCAAAACAAACTACATGTGCCAGTTGTCACATGTACAGTGTAAATATTAGGACAAATAAATCAAGAACAATCTTTTCTTGTACTTATACCCCCAATTTTCAGGAAAAAAAAGTATTTTTAAACTCTGGATCTTAAGCACATGTATATGGTGGTTATAATATATTGTCGTGGTTTAGCCCCAGCTGGCAACTAAGCACCACGCAGCCGCTCACTCACTCCCCCTCCCCCAGTGGGATGGGGGAGAGAATTAGAAAAAAAACTCATGGGCTAAGATAAACACAGTTTAATAGGACAGAAAGAGAGAAAGAAACAACAATAATAACAACAATAATAATACCAGCAAAGGAATGTACAAGAACAAGTGATGCCCAATACAGCAATTGCTCACCACCCAGTGATAGATAGCCCATCCCCGAGCAGTGATTTCCACCCCCCGGCCAACTCCAGTTTATGTACTGGGCATGATGTCGTATGGTAGGGAATATCCCTTTGGCCAGCCTGGGTCAGCTGTCCCGGCTGTGTCCCCTCCCAGCTCCTGGGGCACCCCCAGCCTGCTCGCTGGCAGGCCAGCACGAGAAGCTGGACTCCTTGACTACTTAGCAACAACCCAAAACATCATCACATTATCAACAGTTTCTCATCCCAAATCCAAAACATAGTCTCACACTAGCTTCTGTGAAGAAAACCAGCTCTATCCTGGCTGAAACCAGGACATACATACATAATATAAAAATATTTCTTCAATTATTCAAATTAAGAACATTTCTTCCTGACATAAATGTATGATTTAATAAGTGTTGTCATTATGTATTTGTATCCTAAGTTTAGATGGCAACCTTACCCCTCTAGAATTTATAGCTATTCTACAGAAAGACGGTGCAGAGCCTTTTCTCATTTTGTTATTTTCCCTTTGAGAAATTAAGGCCTTTACCCAAATGGACAAGCTGTGCACTGTGATCCCAGGATCAACAATCAATATGCTTATACTGGTACAACCAAAGATTTGGATCAAGAAAAATGTGATTGGAACTGGTGAAATTTGCACTTGCTATGAGAATTAATGGTTAAGTGCCTTAATCAGTCTGAATTTTCTAGGCAGGGATCATGAGATACTATCTCCTGAAATTCATCCATGTGATATAAATCTTTTGGAAAACTTGCTCTTGAGTAGAAAAAAAACCCATTATTTTTCTATCTTTGCCTACCTTCTCCACAAAATATTTAAAATGGTAAAATAAAAAAGAAGTTTCATCAGCATTTCTAGTGAATCCCTAGTCTTGTGAGACTCCAACACTAATACAGTAATTCAATTAGAAAAGCTTATTACAGGTACGATGGCAATAATCCCATCTCCTTCTGACTTGATTTTCACCTTTCCAACCCCACTGATTTCAGTAACAAGAAATTGTTTTCATGCAAGCCAGTATTTTACAACAAATGGTATATTTTTCATGTATACCAGCATTCTACTCTAAGCATGTAGACTCAGTGTTCAGCCAGTATTTGGGTGTTTTTTTAAGGAAAAAAGGGTGAAAGTCAAGTATCTTTTTGATGCAATTGTCCTTATATATGTCATAGAATCAGAACCATGGAAGTTGGAAGGGACCTCCAGAGCAGGTTGAAGGAGAGCATGTTGCTCAGGGCCTTGCCCGGACACATTTTGAATGACTCCAAGGAGGGAGATTCCACCATCACTTAGAGGACGTCTCCCAATGGTTGAAAACACTCATTATATAAAAGTTTCTTTATATCAAATTGGAATTTCCCACATTCCAATTTTGTCTCTTGCCTCTTGTCCTTTCACTGTGCACCTCTGAAAAGAGTTTGGTTCCATCTTTTCTACATTCTCTGCTTAGCTGGTTGTAGATAGAAATAGGGTTTCCCTGTGACCCTCTCTTCTTAAGGCCGGAAAAAATCAGTTCTCTCTCTTTTTGTGTCTATATGTACAATTCCCAAAGAATATATGTCTCATTTTGTTGGTGAAAAACATCAATATGAGGACAAATATACAATGGCAAATTAAGATTGTGGTTTTGATAGAAATATTAAATAAGGTAAAAATGTATGTGAATGCAGTAACTGGATTTGAACATTACTAGATTTCAAAAGTTTGAAATTCAGTCTGGGACGTAAAACTCCCTCGGCTTTGTAATTATACTGAGACTTTCTTTGCCTGGATGAGGCTAGTCCCTCTTCAGGCACGAGATGAATGAAGAATAAAAACTGTAAGCAGCTAACTGGAATTGCCAAAGGAAGTGTGGGGCAATTACGGACTCTCGGGGAACAGTCTCAAGCATGTTTGGAAAACATTTAGTATTTTCGTAACTACACTATCTTTTTAAACCTCTGATCTCCTTTAGCAATTTATAGCTTTGAAATTAGAAATGGGTTCCCATCACATCTGTTTAACCTAGCACTTCTCTTCAGATCCAGAGCCCAACATTTTTTCTGTTTGCTTTCTGTGTTACGGCCTAAACCAAAACCTTGATGAGTTTTGGATCCAGCCCTGAATTCTTCCCCTGAGTCCCATCTTTGCTTTGTATGAGTGACAGAAAAATTATGTATTTCTAGTTTTTATTACCAGGGAAAGGTACTTTATGTTGTGGATATTCAGCCTATTGGTGTGACATGATGATATTGATGAAGTGTGGTAAGGAAACACTTCGGTTCTAATGATTTGATTTTATTTTGGTCTGACTCCTATTTCAACACTCCCAACTTCTAAAAGTATGGGCCATGTGAGATGTAATATATATATATATATCGATGTCACTGATCGGAAGCTCTTTCTGGTCATGTTGTAAAGCACACTTAATCAACTTCTTTAAGATCATGTTACAGAAAGCTATTAACTATACTCTTAAAACAGTTAAATAGTTATAAATAATGTTTTATATTATGGCTGACAACACTGAATTGCCCAGCATTTAAGGAAATCTAATCACAGGGCATACAGACTTTGTATTCCAGTAAGATGGTGTGGCAAAACCTTGGAACCTATTAGAAATCACATACTATTGCTAACATTTACTATTAAGGAGAAAGACGCTCTCTGTACATTTTGGATTTCTTTTCCAACACTTAATTGCGGCTGATGAAGAAAAGCTATTCAAAAGCTGCCAGGATTTTTAAATCAGTATGAGTGAGATTGATGAAATTTGTGGGTTTTCCCAAAAGAGTATAGGTGAGAGCAGACATGTAAATTTTGCATGTGTGCGCATGTATGTGTGTGACAGAGGAGAAAGCAAGAGCTTACTCCTAAGGTGTGAGACTTGGCAGCGCTGCACTGTACAATGGGCACAAGAAACCGCGTGTCTGTAAATGACCGCATTTGAATTGCTGTTACTTCACTGTTGGGTTACTGTATTGTTAAAGTGAAAAGGAATGTTTTTAATAAATCTAAATAATGAATTAAATGCTTGCACATACAGAGGCTTTACTCTCTGGTGTGTAATTAATACATGTGCACTGGAGACCCAGGTCTGGGGGAGTGTTTCATTTCTTATTTATGATGTTTGCAAGGCTTTTTTTTCCTTCTAGCATACCTCTTACTGGCATGCACAGAACTGCATGTAAATGACCACTGAGTAGGTGTCACTTAAATCTTAGCAGATATGGAACAGGTAAATACCTTTGTTTTGTATGCTTTGGTAGATTTACTGTTTCTCCCAGCCTTTTATCTTAGCTATCTGAAAGTAATAGGAAGCTCCCAAATGACCAACATTTTGTTTTCAGATGCAGGAAAACTGCATGTGGCATGAAGCAAACAAGCAATGAGATTTCAAAATTCTTGTACCTCAGGGCACAGCGCTTAACTCTGAGGAACTGAAAGTAGAAAGACACTTTCTACAGCTACCTACAGTGTGCTTCTTGCATCCCCTTCTGGGTCCCGCTCCAGCACTGGCTGCCTCTGCTGACAGAGCACAGAAGTGTCTGTATATCTGCAAGAAGCTTGGCAGCTTTCCTGTTTTCTCCTAATGGTATATGTTTTTCTCAAAGATCTAAAGATGTCTGAGTCCTGATTCGAGTGCTGTCTCCTGCTCTCCTATCCTGGCTCTCAGCAGTTCTTGTGTTTCCACCGCTTTACTATTTTTTCTCGCTTCTTGGCTCCCTGAGCAGCTGCAGTTGTCACATCATGTGCCTGAACTGGGGAGTTTGGTGCTGCTCCACAACTCCCTGCCAAGTCTGGGACCACCCGACTGATGCAGGAGTACACGCTCACGCTTAACTCAGCATCGCGGACAAGGGCTGCCAGGTCACACTGCACTGGCAAGAGGTTGTGCCTGGCCTGGGACTTGAGATGGAGAGCGACTCAGGCTGCTTTTGCCCATAGCCCCAACCTTTTGTGTTGCTATTTGTACAGAAAACTTCTCGATCAGTGGATCTTGAGTCAAGGTTCTCACTTTCTCCTGCTGCTGGAGTTCTGAAATTCCTACATTATGAGTTCTTAAATTCTATGCAAAAATAATAACCATATGGTTACCTACATTACATACAAATCAATTACTAGGAGGCGTAGTGCTAAAATTAAAATTTGTCTTTAATTCATCCCCCTGATTATTTTTTATTCTGTTGTGTCTATTAACAGTATACAGAGTAGAATGTTGGATTCACTGTGCAAATTTACATACAGAAAGTAATGCAGTCTTTCTGATTTTATTAGCGCCACTTAGAAATGCAAACTATATTTTTACCACACATATACTATCACTTTTTTTAAACTTCCATACCTTTGCTTATATCACAAATTAATTTCCTTCTATAAGGAATATTTTAAAAAGGCAGAATACTGCAGTACTTACATTTCTACAACTTTCTGCGAAAATACACATATTTAATAAATGGCTCTCCCTTTTGCTAATAAATACTTTACATTATGATGTAGCAAAATTAGCAAAATTGTCCAAAGCATGGTTACATGTTGTTGTGTTTTGGAACTGGAATCTTTCAATCAAAATATAATTTACATTATTACTATGGGTAACAACTCTTTTAAAAACACACTAATGTCACAGCCATGACATATGGCTTTAGTTCACTACATGACAAAGGACCTGTTGGGCATGTAATAAGTGTTTTGTACATAAACACCAGGTTAGAATCTGTTTTTACAGTGTGTATTTCAGCTATCTTTACTGGGATATGTCAGTGGGCAGCATTTCGTCTGTATATCTGCATATTTTGGATATGCCAGGTTTGTGCTGAAGGAGACTTTTTAAACGCTTTATGAAACTGCCTGCTCAAGTGCTACCATAGAGACCTGACTGAGCTTGTCAACAGTATCTGCTACTAATTGTGCCTGTAAGTAGTGCAGCTTTTCCTTAAAATTGGGTGATAGAGGTGTACGAGTCTGAAAAACACCAGGTTATCTTAACAGTTTTTGAGAACTTTACCCTTAATAAATCGCACATTTATATATATTTATTTGTTTTAGCATTCCCAGAATCTAGGCATTTTTCACCCTGTTAGAAGAGAGGCCAAAAGCAAATTCAATTGGTAGTTCTGTCTCTCCTTCCCAGACCTTTGTTGACTTCTGGTCCCCACTCTGCTGCCATTAGTCAACTGCCAAGGGAGACTTCATTGGCTGGATATTCTTCCTAGTCCTCTTCTAAATTCAAATATAGTTACCCTTAGTTTTGTTGTATTAATCACAGGGTTGCTAGGGCCAAATCAGCTCATTTGTCAATGGGAATTTGCACAAGCTTCCAAGTGGGATGAATTTCTTCCCCACAAAAGAGCTGATCGTACAAATTACACCCATTGGATGTCTAATATCATCCTGATTTGCTATTTACATATTGCTTTTTGATCATTCTACACTCAATATTTCACTTAGAAATAATTTATATCAGAACTGTACTTGGCCCTCAGTATTATTAGGTAGCATGAAATGTACTCAGTGATGGTATGAAAGTTATTTCCAATAGGGCTTATGAAGAACAGCTGAGCAAGTACGACCTCCTGACCTCAAAGTGTTTGTTTACTGGGAACTATATTCCAGTTCTCTACATTTAATCGGTCTTGGACCAGGCTGACATTCCCCTGCTAGATTTATTGTATCTCTAGAGGCTATTACAAACACAACATTGTCACTGCTTATCTAATAAAATGATAATAGGATTATATTACTCTAGTGATAATGATACATTTATGTTCATTTTTAATAGTAACAAACCAAAGTTTGATTTCATGTTCCGTGAAGATAATGCATTACTGGGGGAAAAAAATAAACCATTCAAAAAGCGTTTTTCTTTCAAACAAATCAGTCATGGAAAGTGTTTTTTATTCCATCTTATTTGTAAATCAAAGCTTCAGTTTCTGTAAATGAGCAGGCATACTATGTCAGTTTTACAGAAATAATAATAATGAGGAAGTCTGACTCTGAAAACTCTAGTTTTCCTACATCAACAACTGTGGATTTTGGAAGCTTGTCATGGTTTTTCTTGTGTATCTTTTCCTAGAGTTTGTCAGACATCACAAGGCAGGCACAACAGACAAGATTTGCGTTTCAATTATATTTAGTTATATTCAAGATTTCCACAGTAAATTAATTTGATATTATTGTTATTGTTATTATTAAATGTAGTAGTATTTGTAGTAATAGTAGGTTTTAAATCATAGCCAAGTTTTTGTTTAGTACTGTGTGTTTTAAGAGGAGACTCTTAAATGTATTTCTCAACAAGATTTAACCGGTTACCTTTGGTGTAATCAACATCTCTATGAGTAATGTATGCTCTTAAATTTATCTACCAGCTGAGACAATAAAAATCAAATTACTTTCCAGTAAGTTGACCGTTAACAAAAGGTTTGCCTTTTCTTATTTTAGGAAAAAAAATTATTGCCTTTTTTTTTTTTTCGGTAGAACTCTGACACTCTAATACTGACCTTTACTAAATGATCATATTGTTTTGGTGACCAACACCCTAGTGACTCTGCTCTACTGGAATTCATATCACAGCACAGAAGCATGGATCTTTTTTATGAACAAGCAGCATATTCTTTCTAAAAAGTATTGTTATCTGATAGTTTCTTCTGCAATTTTTCACTGCAGCTATTATTTTCTTAAGTGCTGTTACTTAAATATACAGAAGTATATGTTACTTAAAGCCTATAAAAATAGTCTGCATTAGGGAAATGCATTAATATAACAGAGATTTAAAACAAAATTAATAATAAACAACCTACTCCATAGGTATGCATGCTACATGGTGAAATTATCGTGCTAGACTTAAACTGTGTGGTTTGCATTTAGAACTCTTAAACATTACATGAAGTGTAGTCATCTTAAATTTTCAATAGGGCAGAATGGAGATTTGCTAAAATAAAGATTGTGCAACTAATTGTCTCATGTCGGTATACATTCCAAATCTTTTTATTACGCATTCATTTCAAGAATCCTTCAACAGACAAGGCAGTCTAGGCAATGCAGGCAATACAGACAATACAGGACCGCAATAATGGCAGTAGTTTTGTCTTTGTGTGGAATAGAGGAGATATGTTGATCCACATTGATTTGCGTGCTGATCTTGTAAAAGTCTTCTCTGTCCTTTTGCACATAAAGTTGTTGTTTCCTATATCCTCTATATAGCTAAAATTACAAAGGAATTAAATTTATTAATTGCCCATACAAAACATAAAATTGAGTCCAAATTTTGCAACCAAGTATAGAAAATAGAAGCCAGTTCTTTTCTGTTGAATTATATTACTTAAGTAACAGTGTCTTCTTTGTCAAAAGTTAATTAATTGCTCTCTTGATCTGCAGTAGGTTGTATTCCTGGGTACTAATTCTTCTAGCAAGTCAGCTATGAGGAATATTCCCTAATTCACCTTAGTTCTCTGGGGACCTTAAGTTGCTTCCTCTAAAATCAGGAAAAAATTCCTAAGAATGGCAATAGGAGCAAGATCACTTCCCATTTTGGCAGAGCCAAGACTTTGCTCAGGAGCATGCCACATAAGAAAATGGTTCTGAAACAATGGGCTTTACACTTTTGTGTAGGAAAACCCAAGGACTGAGTTACTGCCAGGATTCATCTTTCTATATCATAAGGACGTTAGTTCAGGATATTGTCAGAGTAATGTGAGGTTGATGCTTTGAGACTGATATACATATGATGGTTGGAAAAAACGTAACTATTTTTTCTGTGTTTTATGCATCTGTTATTGGGCAACAATTACCTCATCCTAATTTGAGCCCCTTAAGTTTCAAATCAACATACCGTGTAGCTTTTCCACATTGCTTTTCCATGTTGCCCTACCATGTTCATTTTCTTTTCCTATGTCAGGACCCCATAACTGGCAGAAGGGCATTGAGTGACTGTTTTGTGCAATTCCCACACTAATCAGTATGTTCTGTATGTATTGCATTGCAGGTAGAAGTCAAAATAAAATGACCATGACTGATACCAAATATTTATCATATGTAGCAATATTTCTTTTAGAATTTGTTTCCTTCTTCAGCTGCTTTTGCAAAAGCTGTTCATCTAAATCTGAACCAAAGTCATTCTCCTCTTTGCATTTCTTTGTCATATGAAATAAACATGTAAAAATAAGGTATTGTACACAAATATTGACGGATTCTAAATCCATTAGAATAATCAGAAACATACTTTTTAGTTAAAACACAAAAATGAAGCCAATCCCAAATTGTTATGGGATGCTATACAGGTCCTTACACTTTGAATATTTTTGTGACAATTTTCCAAATTGAACAGCTCTATATTGTTCGTGGTACAACTTATATGCATTCACCCACATACAACATCCTACTTATTTGTAAAAGATAGTGGTGATTGGATTTGATCATAACCAGAACTGCAATGCATTCCATTTAGCAGAACGCTGTGATTAGAAAGACTTGTTCTCCACAGCATTTTCCAATGAATTTCATGTAAAGTATCTCTATTGCGTTTTACTTGGGTGGGATTTGAATCTTTTCAGCTCTACTGAGAAACCCAGTCAGCACAGTCTAGCCTAAACATCTTAATGGGATTTATCAGGGCTAAAAAGAGGGCAGAAACTCTAGTGCTTAACTGAAATTGGTATCAGTTAGTACAAATAGATATGTACTGGTACCCTGTGGTAACCTGCCCTTTCTAACATTCACCGCATGTCCCAGTCAGACTCAAACGCTTTCAAACTACAGTACAAATGCTTCTGACAAAACAGACAGTCAGTGTTCATACCAAAATAAAATTTCTACGTTCCCACAGGGCACTACATTCCCACAGAAGCCTGGAATTTGCTTCCCCTTAAGTATATGCAATATTCAGAATATCACACATATTCAGTTCATGATTGATTACTAAATTACATACTGCTGCAGAATATATCATACAATTCAGCAAGAAATAAAGCAGTTCAGATTACACAAGGGTTTGTTTGGGGTTTTTTTCTATAAGCAAAATTAACCACTTGCACTGATGCTTATACATTCCAGTTAAGTTATCTAGTGAAGTACACGCAGATAGGAAATGAATGCTGCCCTGAGAATCCCAATTGAATATTTCCAAGTGTGAAGAATGTCATATTATGCTGGACTCAAAGTCCCTCTAGCCCAGTAGTCTGTCTCCAGCAGTGAGCAGTCAGAGAGGAAATACGCAGGGATATTTCTCTGGAATGCTCTCCCAGCTTCAACTATTTGCAGTTCAGGGATTCCTGAGGTGCTTCACTGCACTTTTATTGCATTTTACAAACATTATGAAAACTTTCCAATGCAGAGAGGTAAATGCAACATATGCAAGATGAAAGGTCAGAAGGAGGAATAAAACACTCTAGGCTTAGCTGCCAATTTATTTTGAATCAAGTCTCAAATGTGCTGTTGCATCCACTGTAGTTTCTTTTGGCTACACTAAGTGGTGTTAATGTTGAATTTAAATATCACTCTGCAATGAATTTTATAGGTGTTGTATGCCTGTAATTCTTGCTAAATTCAGTGAAAATTGTGGTTGGTTATCAACCCAGACTATAAAACTCCATGTTCTGAAAAGGAAATCTCCCTAAAGTAATGGAAAATTTGAAAAAAACCTCATCAAATGTAATTATCCCACATCAATAGCATTAAAGTCAGAGGCAGGCTCTAAAAGTGAATCTAAATACCTGTAGCATAATATGACATAGTGCATACATTTCCCTTTGCTTTCAGGGTTCCTTATTAAGGGGATAAAAATCCTTAAATCTATGAAAATGCAAATTGACAAAAATATACTATAAATATTCTGTATTTGTAGGTGGATTTTTAATTCTTTTTTTTGTCTTTTTATGAGAGACCTTTAAAGCAAACTAGAATGGCTAGATTTTCAGCACTAAGAATAAAAAGAATAGCCTTCTTTACATTATTTTCTGTTTTTTTACATGTTTATGATTCTTTACATATCCTGGAACTTAGTGGGCACAAGGTACCAACAGGTAGAAAACTACCTACCTGTTGATGTACTACAGTACATCAATAGCAGCTGCTTTCTGTATTATGAGTGGTCTGACAAGTTCTCATGTTTTAGCATCCATGTTACGGTGTCACAAATGTTAAGGAACACACCTAAGGCCTACAAATATTTCTTACAGTGTAAGAAAATAAATCTCAGTCACTTAAACACCAAGGTTTAGATTTACAATGTCACTAAGCATTCATTGGGTAACAATGTAAGTAAATATACTCAAGTTTTTGATGATCTAACAAGCTGGGATACAAGGTACCATATCTTCTTCTCCACGTTTCTCAGATCCCGAAGAAATGGGCCAGCAGCAGTCTACAAAGCAAGATGGTAACTATATGTTAATAACAGCAAGGCAATGTGGCTTAATGAACAGGGTAATAATAGTAATGGGTATGACAGTGGGACAGTTCCAAATTTTAAGGAGGACAGAGGTATACTAGCCAAAGCAGGACCATTGTGAATTTTCACACTAAAAATCCACAGAATTACAGCAATTTGTTCACATGCTCCCTGGGTGTCCCCAGAGCCTTCTCTTCTCCAGCCTGTGGGTTGGAAGGGACCTTTAAAGGTCATCTAGTCCAACCTCCCTGCAGTGAGCAGGGACATCTTTGACTACATCAGGTTGCTCAGAGCCCTGTCCAACCTGACCTGGAATGTTTCCAGGGATGGGGCATCTCCCACCTCTCTGGGCAACCTGTGCCAGGGTTTCACCACCCTCATTGTCAAAAATTTCTTCCTTAGATCTAGTGCCCAGTGAAAGGAGGTGGGTTAACCACAGTTGTATCGGCATACCTGAGAGGGCCCTAAACTGTCATGTAAGGATGGGGATGAGCAGCTGGGGCAAAAGCAGTGGGGATTTTTTTAAAATCTTGCTCATTTCACAGGTCCAGTATAGAAAGCTGTCAAAAAGCAATTGAACTGACTGGACTGACTGGGGGGCCTCCACGTATACCTCGGTCTGCGGAGCAAGGACTTAAATGGGGTTGGCAGCTAAAAGATCAGTTCTTATAATGCCATCTATACTCTTTCTTACAAAGCACTCTAAGATGTACCAATGAATACAGATACGTACCAGTTATATATTTACTACTTCTCATTCTCATATATAAATTTTATGCTGTTCTTTTTGCCGTGTTGTACAAAAATGAACTCTTTACCTACACTAGAGCAACAAGTAGGCTAGCAAGTTTTCCTTAAGAAAATAGTACCTTCCTGCCACAATCAATCAGATATTTTGAGGTCCCATTTCATGCTTAAATCATAAGGTTGGCATTACTGCTTTTAAGATACAATACACCGTTGATAGAACAAAACTTTAAAGCCAATTAGATGTTGGCAATCTTCCTACCATTGGCAAAGGCACACTTGTTAACAGTCCCCCTTTGTGGCATGTTTGCAGTGTAATCACTGATTTCTGGAAAGCTTTTTTGGCACTTCAAGGTATTTTAAAATATCTAATGAATTTATTTTTATAGGCAATTTTAGACTTTACTCTCATTATTTTAAAACATTTTAGTTTAAAAAGTAGAGGTTGTATGCACTCAAATGAGGTATGTATCCTCTTTTTTAACACAAGGAAAAAATAATAATTTGTAGAATCAAGCTATACAAATAATAGTTTATTTGCATTTTAACTAGTTAACAATTTCAGAAATTATCACATACAAATCTCACATACAAATCTTCATGAAACATTATCTTACTAGGTGTGAGTAAGGAGATACTGCTACTTTGTTGGAAAAAACCAGAACATTTTTATCCTGGGTTTTAATATAAGTAAAAGCTTTCATGGCTATTTACTTAAAACAAAAGTATTTTGAATTTAACAAAGCTTTTTTCTTCATTTTGTGTGGAAAGAATGTGATTAGGTTGGCAAAGAAATAAGAAACACACAAACCAAAATTAACTTGGAAGGCTTAATTTATGGTGAGATAAACTTTTACGAAAGGCAAAATTATTTTTAACAAAATGAGCTAACTTTACTTAAGCCTACTAAAAGTTCAAACATCACTAGAGGGCATTTTTGAGAAAATAAAAACCACAACAACACTATTCATTTCATTTTCTCTCTTCTCCTGCAAATGCTTTGCAGTATGGTAGCCCTGCACCATCTGGTCCTGCAAATGCTTCCTTCCCATACTGGCTACCTTAGAAGCACTAAACTACTAAGATCAGTTGTATCAGTGTTTATTACATAAGCAGAGATTCCATTTAATCTAATCTCAGGTATTTCACCTGTCTGCAAAAGCATGTTCTGTACAAAAGCAATGTAAAAACTATAGTAAGATAACAGTGAACATGTCTGTAACAATAGAGTTTATTCACAGGTGTGTTGGAAAAATAATATAAGGCTAAGTCTACTGCATTTTTATCAATAGGACTCTCCCTTTTCCAGTTTCTCATGCTTTGTTTGGAAGTGATTGTAGTGTATTTTTTTTAATGCTGGTACAAGGTTAAATTCTCCTCATATACCTTTGAAACAAAGAATGCTTTATTTATACCTACACAAATAAAACCCTCTTAGGCATGATAAAGGTCTAGAGAAAGATGCAGCTGTGCCGGTAAAGCTGCATCTTGTAATGAGCATTAAAAATCTGAATGCAAGTACAACGCTGCTGCATTAGCCTCTTCACTTGATCTACCTATCTATTCTTAACCCCCCCAAAAAAATAAAATTAATTACTTTTCTAACTCAGTTCAGACTTGATAGGAGTCTACAGCCAGTTGGAAAAGGGTCAATGACTCTGAAAATGTAAGGCAATGAAGAATCAGGCTGGAAGGCAAAAAACCCCTGTGTTCTCAAAGTTCTGTGTGACTATTTTTAAAATTCAGGTTTTACTGACTTCCAAAGACCTTATTTGGGCTACACCTCTGTACAGATTTCTGCCAGCATAGCTGCATCGATGAGGAATCACACCCTATCCCAACAAAATTTGGGCTCAAGATGGTTGTCAACCTCGTCACCACTGAGGAGAAAACATAGCTCAGTAGCTTCGTTCACTTGGCACACTTCAAATGGCACAGTGGAAGAGACAAGTTATTATATACCAATTATAAAAATATTGGTATATATGAGTTTCTAGTGCTTCAAATGTTTTGCAAAGTGCTAGCAAATTAAAGGGTTTCTGGGTTTGTGTGTCTTTTTCCATTGCCTTAGCTGCAGAGATCTTTTTTTTTCCTTCCCAAGTCGTACTCTGTCTTAGTGCTCAGCTGAGAGGCAATGAGGGAAGGAAGCAACTGGGTGACAGCATGGGATCAGCCTGTTGAGTTGTAGCACTCACTCATGACAGAGTAAAGCTACTATTTAACCACAGCCGCCTTCACTGCCCACAAAATTCCATTATGTTGAGCTGGGTTAATTTAACTGTGTATCATCCATTGCTTTAAAGGGGCAAATATACAAAAATACAGCGTGGTACTGAGAGAAGAGCCAAGCTCATATATCGAGCCTGTTCTTTCTGTGCTGACATATAACTGAGTGAATAGTTGACTTTGAGAGACCTGAGGTCTATTCCGGATGACTACATTCACCCCAAAGTCTGTAAATGGTACTACGTAACAGCTACAGAAAAACCCTCTCTGACCTAGCAAGAGTAACCTCATGACTGAGGGAGTACCCAGCACTACTCCACAACAAACTGAGGCAAGTTTTGCTGTCAGGAAATTAACTATTTTGTTCATGAGAAACGTGGCAGTCGCAGGACTGGAGCTGCAGCCTTGCTGCAGCCT
>NW_010549118.1:0-277 GCF_000687285.1 Phaethon lepturus | reverse complement strand
CCCCCCCCCCCCCGGCGCCCCCTGACGCTCTCCGCAGACTGCCAGCAAGGTCTCAGCGTTCCGTCAGGCGCTACGCCGCGGATGAGCGGCACAGCTCCTATAGCTCGTTCAAACGCAAGTCTAATCGGTGTTGATAAACCCCGCGTCAGGCCTTTGGGAACGGCGCTCCGGGCAGGATGAGGCCAGTCTAGCTCCAGCGCTCACCTGCCATCTGACTTGGCAAAACGGGTACAACGCGGCCTTCTCCCTCAACCCCAGGGCGCCGTTTGCGCCATGC
>NW_010549117.1:446-654 GCF_000687285.1 Phaethon lepturus | reverse complement strand
AGGGGGGTGCGGGCGGGCGAGAGGCCTGACCCACGGCTGGGAAGAAGCATCTCCACAAAAAGGGAAACTGCTGAAACTCAGGAGGGTGTGAAAGCCCCGGCCGCCGGGTTTCGTTTGGTTTGCCAAGTGTTGGCTTGGGTTGGTTGGATTGTTTCATTGCTTTTTGGTAATTGCTCTGGTTTGAGCCTTGTGGAAAGGTTTGGTTTGG
>NW_010549117.1:0-248 GCF_000687285.1 Phaethon lepturus | reverse complement strand
GGGGGGGGGGGGGCGTGGGGCCGATGTAGGCCCCCGCGGCGGGGAGAGGGGCAGCGGGCTCAGCCCCCCGTGATCTGATAGCGGAGGCGCGTCTCTGCCCGCACCCCTCCGGCTCCGCGGTGGGTGGCAGCGATCAGGACACAGCTGAGATCAAACAGTGGCCAATGGTTCAGTCACCTGAAAAACACGAGGCGACCATTTGTAGAGCAGCATTACCACCACCATCTGTAAGGAGAAACGGCAAACGC
>NW_010549116.1:1501-3043 GCF_000687285.1 Phaethon lepturus | reverse complement strand
GCAGCGGGGCCAGGCCAGAGGGTTGCTGCCGAGGAGCCGCAACAGGAACGCCTTCTTCCCCCACTAAAAATGGCATCCTTTCCCGTGAAGGGCCAAACTCCATTGTGAGCAGCGCTGATTTTTAATGCAAATCCCTCCCCTCCCCATGATGGGCTCATTCTGCCTCTCGAAGGACGCGGTCCAGCCTTTTCACCGGCTCCAGCACCGGCTGAGATGGCTCCAAGCCCAGCAGAAACTTGCTGGTCCCCCCTCAGCTCCCTCCCTGCAGGGACTGGTTTTGCGCCCCGTGCCCCATCGCATCCTGCTTGTGGCCAGCTCACAGCCTGGCTTCCCACCCTCTGCGACAAGAAATACCCCCAGCCACCCCCACAAAAATAGCTGATTTTACAAGAGTTTCTTCCATGCACCGTGCTATATCTCTCAGTATCAGCTTGGGACCTGGGTTGAAGGAATCGTGGTAAGCCCAACCTCGGACAGCTGATATTTATGAATTTTTAAATGAGATTAAAAACAAAACAAACCTTCTTACGAGCACCAGCCGCCCCGCTCTGTGCCTGGGACCGCGGGGGAGCCGGCTGGTGATGCTCACCTGCAGCATTTATCTTTTGCTCTGATGAGATGGCATTCCCAAAAGCACAGAAATGACAAAAAACCCAATGTCAACTATCTCCTTCCAGTCTTTCAATTCTTCCAGGCTAGTTTCTTGTTTCAAGTCCTCCTGAGACCCACTGCCCTCATCACTTGAATGATGTGATGCATCCACGGGGGTGAGCGTGGCACTGGCTTACCGCGCCGGTGGAGACACCGGGCTGTATCCTGCATCTCCCACACTGGTGTGATCTGCTGCTTTTTCAGCCTTTCTGGTAAGCGTGGTGGCACCGGAGCTGATTTTTCACAGCCAGTGGTTTATCAGCAGAGAAAGAGTGGGCTTGGGAACCCAGCGTTACCCCCCGGCATCGCCTGCCGCTCCTTCGGCCTCGCCACAATTGCCGTCCCTGGCCGACGAGCTTACGATCACGCCGGAGATCGCCCCATTTCACCTCTGGTGTCTTCTTGGTGAAGAGACTGACAACTCCTTGACTCAAGAGGAACGTTTACATCCTTTGGCTTCCTGAGCTTCACATTAAATGCCTTTTTTTTTTCCCTGAAGTGATGCCTGGTGAGAGCCGGGCGCATGGCTTTTGTAGGGACGCCAGCTCAGGTGCTTGTGAGGACAAGCAGGGGCTGAGCCCACGCTGGCGGGTGTCCCGCGGTGTCCGATGAGGCACCGCCTTCCCCGTGCCGCTACTCCTGTGCGGCTGGATGATGTGCCCTGTGGCCACCGGGCAACGGCGTTAGAGGAAGCGTTTTCTCTCTAGCCCAAGTATGCATCAAGAAGCGGACAAGCCAAGCAATGTCCTGCCTCCCAGCCCATTCTCCATTTTAAGTTCTCCTCTGCATCCGAGATGCCACCAGTCCCTGCGGAGCGCTGCCGCAGTCGGAGGCTGGCTGCGACACCGCCACCCCCCCGCCGCTCCCCGGGCAGGAGGGGGCGCGCGGCGG